>NW_028261385.1:70230474-70530474 GCF_051295495.1 Thamnophis sirtalis | reverse complement strand
CAGTAGAATATTAAGGTATTCATCATTCTTACATAATCATCCAAGAGATTAACTTCATCCTGTATAAATTTTCAACTTTTATATATTAAACAATGACTTACAAGTCATCCATATAATGATTTATTCAAAATCATTAACGAAAAGATTAGAATAATTTCAACGACTGATATAATGGCATGTAGGTGCCCAACAGAATTTCACTGATTTTGTTTATCAATGCATTTTTTTAAAATTTGAACTCTTTCTATTGGTGTCTGTATTCCTGTCAATGGTGTCTACATAATATAGGCAAAAAAAAAAGATTGTGAACCTGCCATAATCATCCAAGCAACAGGTGGAGAGTCAATTGCAGCAGCATAGTTACTATACCCTACAGATTCGGCAGGCTCCTGTTAAACCTGTTGCCACACATATATTATAGTACAAGTATTAAGCATAACTACAATCTGAATTTAGCATGAAATTAATGTTACGTTTTCTGGGGAGGGTGGGGGATACTAATATAGCATTCTGAGTGTTCCTAAATTTGTTTCCGTAACAGTTATTGCCATTAGATTCTAGGAAAAAATGAAAACTTTACATTTTATTATGGCTCAAACATTCAAATGTAGAAAAACACTGCAATATTTTTTAAAATTATTTTCAAAAGTAAAAATAACAAAGGCAACCCACCAACATTTAATAAATAGATGTAGTTATCAGTGCCCTGAATTATATCCTCTCCTAAGTCTTTGAATTAATGTTGTTTTGCGGAAGGACAGCAAATCCTCTACACACACACACACACACACACAAACACACACACAAACACCTACTTTACAGTAGGTTTGGGGAAAACGTCTTTAGTCTAAAGCTAAATATCTGTTGAGTTCACTTTTGCCTTGAAATATTGAGGACAGTGAATGCCATAGACCAATATTTCCCCCCCAGGAATGCCAACACTTGAGTTAAAAAACAGGACTGAAACAGCACTTTGAGATGCCAACATACATGGATGAACAAAGAAAATGCAGCATTCCTCTCCATACGTATACAACCAAAGAAAACAAGCTGCTAGCTTTCTGCTGCCCCATTCCATTTTGTTAGTGTTAGTAGACAAATATGTGATTTGTCTTAATTGCAAAAAAAAGATGAACAGTTGTTACGAGGGAAGCCACCTGGTGTGAAGGCGCCTTTCCTTTTTTCTGTTAAAAAGCTTCTGCTAGCTGTGATATTGAAACAAGTACATGGTAGCCTTTTTGGATCTAGGCACTTTTCACAACAGCTGAGATCATGGTTGTAGCTTGCATAATAGGTTAGGTTTATTGGATTTATATGCCGCCCTTCTCCCAAGGACTCAGGGAGGCATACAACATAATAGAGCTCCTGTGTGCCTGTAAGGGGAAAGGAAAGTAATGGGTCACTGAATCCAATGGCTGGGAGATACAGTAAGACTAGAGTTGAGTGCACACTGCTTTTATTTGGAGGAAAAATCAAGGGGTCCAGAATCACTTGCTTTTTTAACAGCAATTATGAGTCAGACCAGAATCATACTAGAAAGGATTATGATGGGATTCACTGATTATGATGCCGCCTTTGATTAGGTGAACATGAACTTGCTCACCTAACCTATGAAGCATGATGAACCAAATGCAAAGCCTAAGTCAGCCAAAGGTGAATAAAAGAATGATGCTTTTTTATTTCATTCTCTTGATGCTGTTTACTAAAAGGCAGAGAATAATTTCAGTCTTAAAGGACAGCATATTAAATTGGGAAATGTTAGAAATGCATTGTTAGAAATGATTTAATTGGATTAGACAATATTATTTTGTTCTAACACATACTAAAATGTAATACTTTCCATACCCATCTTAAAGGAAAAAAGAAAGCAAAAAATAAATAAATCTGAGCAATATTGTAAAAGTCAATATAGTATACCACAAAATATAAATGCAATATATTGCTAATGTTAACAAAATTCAGAATGATGAGAAAGAAATAATCATCCTTAGGTTGCAAAAAAATGGTAGAAATGCTGAGATTTTTCAAAGGGTTATAGGGACTGAGAAGAAGGTAAGAGATAAGCTAAACTAAGCAAAACTAAGCTAAGCTAACCTAAGCTAAGCTACCATCCCAAAGATAACAATAGTAATATAATAACAGCAGCAGGGCCAAAAATGTCAAGTTATATAAAAAGCAATGAAAACTTAAGTCACAGATAATTTTGAATACAATATGTGTTTCCCTGAAAATAAGACCCAACTGGAAATAAGCCCTAGCATGATTTTTTTAGGATGCTCATAATATAAACCCTATTGCAAAAATAAGCGCAGGTTAAGATTGTCAGCCAGATGAATGCATTTAGTAGCATATTTTCCCCAAAATAAGATCTAACCGGAAAATAAACCTTAATGCATCTTTTGGAGCAAAAATTAATATAAGACTCGGTCTTATTTTCAGGGAAATACAGTAGCAGAAAAAAAGAGTCTTGAGAGTTACAAGGTTGATGCTGTATGGAACAAAGCTGTTACAGAATCTAGTTGTTCTACTTTGGATACCATGAAACCTTCTTCCAGAAGGCAACAATGAAAGCCTCTATAGACTCTGGTCAAGCAGCATTTACATGGATAGAAGAAAGTGAACTTTCAATATCTTTTCCACCATCCTCACAACTTTCTGCACAGCCTTCCTGTCTGAAGCAGTTAACACTTCTGAACCAAGCAGTAATACAATATGACAGGATGCTTTCAATTGTCTCTCTATAGAAAGTCGTGAGGACAGGGGAAGGAAGATGTGCTCTTCTCAAATGACAGAAAAAAATGCAGTCACTGCTGTGCCCATTTCACCAGTGTTTTACTATTAGTGATCAAGGTAACTTATTTGTTAGCTGCACTCCCAGAAACTTAATACTATTAAGCATCTCCACAGTTGAACAATTAATACACAGAAATGTCTGTCTGTCCCTGCCTTTCCTGAATTTGATGAGGATCCCTTGCTTTTCAACATTTACAGCCAAACTGTTCTTATTACACCGGTCCACCAAACCCCCTACCTCCTCCCTGTAAGCACTATCATTATCATCCCGAATGAGGCCCACCATTGTTGTTTCATCCCCAAACTTCACAATACAGTTGGTAGCTAAACTTGAACAACAGAAGAACTTCATAAATGAGAGTTATGAATGAGAATGAGAATGTAAAGTAGTGGAACAGACCTCCCAGAAAAAAAAGGGGAGGGAGAGATTTTCATTTAGAAGACATGCTTCTACAGGAGTTGGATGCCAACTGTTGAAGATATTTATAGATTCCTGAACAATTGGACTATATGTACAGCTATTGATCAATTTCAGATGCGTCCTAGAATCCTTTGCAATATGCTGCCCATTCAATATTGATTTTTCAAATTTCCTCTTTTACTTCTTAACTGCTAAAGCTACTTATTACTGGCATTGGTGCTCTTAATTCTCAGAGTTCTCATCATGTTTTCTGGGAATTCCACATGTGGTGGTATCAGGCTGAAAAAAACAAGAAAGAAATGCTGAGATTCTTCCAAGCACTTTCCTTTATTGTTCTCACTTACAGACAGAAACTAAAGCAGACTACTTGCACCATACCACATATACTCTAGGAACTACTAAACAGGAGCCATCATTACTTCCTTTCTCTCACACAAATTGAACTGTGCTGTCTTTTGCTCCTCTGGAATGCACTACCTCTCTCTTGGGAATCCAAAAAACACTCCACCACAGGTAGTCACAGCACCTCTGGAGGACACCATATTCAAGAATCCCCTCTGCCTGGGGTTTGTATATTTTTAAATTCTATAATATTTAATTTTTAATGACTTTTACTATTTTTATAACAACTGTTTTATATGTGTGTTGTTTGTATTTGCTTATTTATGCTGCCCAGAGATACCACTTATAAGGTGAGTGGCCATATAAATTAATCAGACAGACAGATAGACAGACGATAGATAAGAGTGGTTTCCTATTCAGTCTCACAAATTATCAAGAGTTTTTCCAAAAGAAAATATAGGAGCAGCAGATAATTAATTTAACAATTTGTGGAAAATATTTGCCCAGTCTTTAGTTTGGGACATTTCTTTGATATAGTTACAAAGAGATTTGAAAATTCATAATAAAACTATCTCAGTAATGTTATAGCACCAAATAATGTTTAAACTATGCAGAACCTTTAAAAATGAAAACTTTAAAAATTTATGCTTCATTTTTAAAAAGCACTTTAAATAAGCTACATGATAACTGGGATTTAAAGAATGAATTAGTTTTCTTTTAATCTTGTTAGCTGGAATTTGCTTTTATATAATTGCTTAGACTGTCAATTGTAAACTTCAGAAAACTAATGCAGTGCGTTAATAGTACAACAATCCTATGTAACTCATCCAGTAAAATGATAGAAGTAATTATCACAGATAGTAAAAAAGTTATTAGATTGTAAATTTAATGAATTTATATGCCGCCCAATCCCGAAGGGCTCCGGGCGGCTTACATAAAAACAAGTCTAAAAAGAATACAAAAAATTTAAAATAGAGAGGAAAAGCAGGTTAAAAAACACATCATGCACTCGATCTTAGTGGGGCTGGACCTCATTCGTGAGGTCAACAGCCCCAGGCATGCCGGAATAGCCAGGTTTTAGTAGACTTTCGGAAGGCCGAGAGAGTGGGGAGGGTCCGCATCTCTGGGGGTAGATCGTTCCATAGGGCCGGGGCAGCTACAGAGAAGGCCCTCCCCCGAGGAACCACCAGACGACATTGTTTAGTCGATGGCACATGGAGAAGGTCCATCCTGTGTGATCTTATTGGAAGCTGGGAGGTATGTGGCAGAAGATGGTCTCGTAGATATCCGGGTCCTAAGCCATGTAGGGCTTTAGCACCTTGAAGCACGTTCGGAGACCGATAGGTAGCCAGTGCAGCTCACGGAGGATAGGTGTAACATGGGTGTATCTTGGTACACCCAGTATCGCTCGCGCGGCTGCATTCTGGACCAGTTGTAGTCTCCGAACACTTTTCAGGGGCAGCCCCATGTAGAGCGTGTTACAGTAATCTAGCCTTGAGGTGACGAGGGCGTGAGTGACCATTTGAAGTGCCTCCCAGTCCAGGTAGGGCCGCAACTGGTGCACCAGGCGAACCTGGGCAAAAGCTCCCCTGGTCACAGCTGACAAATGTTGTTCTAGTGTCAGCTGCGGATCCAGGAGGACAGTTGCGGGCCCTCTTTGAGAGGTGTAAAGTTTCACCCCCCAGGCTTAAAGATGGAGTATCTGGACTATCCTTGGGGGGCAACATCCATAGCCACTCGGTCTTGTCGGGGTTGAGTGCAAGCTTGTTCAATCCCATCCAGGCCCTGACAGGTTCCAGGCACTGGCACATCACTTCCACCACTTCACTGAGTTGGCACGGGGCGGACAGATACAGCTGGGTATCATCCGCATATTGATGGTATTTAATCCCGTGCCGGCGAATGATCTCACCCAGCGGCTTCATGTAGATATTAAATAGGAGGGGGGACAAGACCGAGCCCTGCGGCACCCCATATTTAAGGGGCCTAGGGATCGACCTCTGTCCTCCAACCAACACCGACTGCGACCTGCCAGAGAGGTAAGAGGAGAACCACTGTAAAACGGTGCTTCCCACTCCCACCTCTTCCAGCCGTCGCAGAAGGATACCATGGTCGATGGTATCGAAGGCCGCTGAGAGGTCAAGAAGCACCAGGATAGAGGAATGTCCTCTATCCCTGGCCCGCCAGAGATCATCGATCAGCGCGACCAAAGCGGTTTCAGTGTAGTAACCAGGCCTTAAAATTGTTAGGAAAGAACAATGTTTGTAGCTGTTGTAAAGTTATGTAAATTAAATTAGAAGGAATTTTTAAAGAGTTGATCAGGCTTGCAAAGGCAAAATGAAAATCCTGTCAAAACCTCATTCCAGCTTTGATTGGGTAAGCTTGCAGTTAGCAGTTGTTCTGCAACATTTGTCACCTATGGATTAAATCATTATTAAAAGTGATATAGTTATTTTTTCTTAATCTTAACCCAAATGAAATAATTTTATTCTTGTGGAAATAGTCAAGTGATTCTGTAATAAACCTTGATACACAGCATAGGGACAAAGATATGAAAAGTGTAAATACCATCAATAAAATGAAATTGGAATATTAAGGATTCATTATAACTATGAGAAATATTTTAAAAGCAATTATACTCAGAAATGTCCAAGGAAAACACAGCACTGGCAAACTATGCATATCTTGGATGGAAAAAATCAATGTACATGGTTTGCCAAAAATAATAGTAATGTTTTATATAATAATCTTGATAGAACAAATAGCATTGACAGCTGTCAAACTCCAATCAGAGGTGACATAAAAGATGATATCTAGCTTGTGCCAACTTTGCCATTGATTTATTGCCAAGTTGCTTCCCTATTTATACAGGATGTTAAAATGTATTTTATTAAACACATTCCATTTGATTGTTTTTTATTTATAGTTTTTGTGTTTGCATTCATATTATATTAAATTTTATTACATTTTATTCATGGCTATATGCATTGAATTATCTGCAAATTATATGCAGATTTAGAGGCAATTTCTAAATAAATAACAACAATCAATAATTATAGGCCATAATAATGAAGTAACAAGCTCTCAGCTTGAGAAGACCTGTCACTAGCAACATTCTCTTGTCATGTGAGAGAAAATTATCATCTTGCCCAGGTATACTGTAAGAAGGAAAAAGTAGCACCCTTTAGCAAAAGACTCTTTTTCAGCTTGCTTTCTTGTCGTCTTATAGCTTACTATCTCCCAAAACCATGAAATTCCTCACAGAACCATAAAATTGGTTGACTTTCTGGGATTTAAAAGAATCAGGGCCCTGAGGCAATAAGTATGCACTAAGGATATGGAAGCTTGATGTTGAGATGTAGAATAGCTATGATCTATAGGAAATTATTTTACTGCCAGTAAATCCATTGAACTGTTGATCAATTTAAGATACATTATATCCTACTGCATTTGGGATATACAATATTTAGTATATATTGGGATAGCATATTATTGAAGGCGTACCAATGCAGTCTAATATTCTGTTTTTCTGAGCAGGCTGGAGCTAACCTAACTTCAGGGAGAGAAATGTCCCATAAGGTGGGTACTATAGCAGTGAAGGCCCACCTCCTAGAAATGTCCCATAAGGTGGGTACTATAGCAGTGAAGGCCCACCTCCTAGGACCAACCAAGTAATAGTCCCTAGCAGACAACACCCACAAGTCTTCTCTGGCAGATCTAATAAGAGCTGATATAATCAGGAAGAGGAGATTCTTCAGATTACCAATTCATAGTTCCAGAAGCATCTGGATTAGAAGGATAGTTGAATCAGGCTTTGGGTCAGGACATGCTTGTGTAAATTTAATATGTGACCAACATTACAAACTGGAAGGGTGGGTAAGAATTGAGACCTGCTTCTCCTTCTGGGCATCTTATCAGCATTCAGTGTTACTGAATGTCTAAATCTAGGCTTTTTTATGATATTCAGCTTTGAGATATTACCGTATTTTACAATGATTCCTGTTCTTGTCAGGCTACTTATAGAAAGTGGTGTTATAAGATACTATTCCTACAAGATTAACAATAATGTCTTACAAGGTTCTTGCTCATGAAAGGTTGTTGTTCATGAAAGAATTAGAAAAAGTCTTTGAAACTCTGAAGTTGGGTACTATAATACTATCATAACAGTATGCTGCTTCTTACCAATTTCCCATCTAATTCTATTGTTTCTTCAGAGGTGGGTTGCTCCTGGTTCGGCTGAACCAGTAGTGGCGGGAGGCTCTGCCCACCCACCCAGATGCTTCTGTTCATGCGCAAAAACATCACACGAGAGAGAGAGCACACATGAGCGAACCGGTAGTAAAACTGGTACAAACCCATAATTGTCTTTCTTGCTGTCTAGCAAGAAAGCAATCAGTATCTTTTAAAGTCATCTAAAATGGAGAATGGATTGTTGAAGCTAAAATTAAATCGAATTTAGATAGTTAGTTGGAAACTGGATTTAGGGAACAATGTTTAGGAAGACAGAATTCAATCCTCATTAAGCAGTAAGGTCATAGTCTGAGAGGACAATTTGACTGTCAAAGATTTGGCACAAAAATCATTATCTTGTTTCAATGGTGAGGAATGGATTTGCACAGTCATACCTATTACATCATCATCTGTTATCACTTCCCAGTTGTATTTGGCAAACATTATCTGTGCCTCAATTATATTCAGTCTTACTCATTTTAATATGATCTCCCTAGAATACCCTTTCAAAATGTTTAGATGTTTCAAATAAAGCAAAATGCAAAGTTCCAGAAACAAGTTACCACATCACTTGTCAATTGCTCATAACTTCAGGCACTGTATTATTCTTTAAAGGCCCAAACAAACAAGGCCTGAGAATATGAAGAGTCATCTCTACCATTACAAATTTATTTTGCTATCAGTATCTGCAGAAGAGACCTTTCTGTAAATGCCTCCATTGTCAAAGCTTGTTTATTAGGCATGCTGCTCCAGATTATAGAATATCCTGCTTTTGTGTTCACTCTATTTGCATTTAGAAAACTGTAGAAAAAAATTCTGTTTATAGGATTTTTAATTTAAAAGTAATACACTGCAGTCCTTTGAAAAAATAAGTAATGCGTACATGATTCATAAGATACAAACTGATATATCTAAATGGAATATTTAAATTAGAAAGTGATGTAGATAAGGAATGTCTGTATTATAGATATTGCTAGTCTCTGAAATATACTTGCCACTGACTAACAATAATAATATAAAATCAGTCAACCACAACTGGGGTTTACAATTGTACAAGCCTCATTTGGGTAATAGATACAGATTTACAATACTGATATCTACCTTCTGTTTCTTCATTTCAATAGCTCAGACTTTTCTGTAGGCCTTTCACAAAATTCCAATTATGTCTAGTGTTGATATTAATTAACTGTTCATAATAGCTTTTATTTATCATACAAATATGAAGCATCTGTATGTCTCCAACTCAAATTAGAAATAAATTTCATCAGAGTTAGTCACATTTCACTGTTTTCTTTGGATTATTCATTTAAGCCAACACTATTGTACAGAAATTATTTATCTCTACAAAGGCTGCCAGTTTAAACATTAAAATTCAAGGAATTCAATAAATAAATTACAGAGGATAAACATTACATAAGTTTGTATGCATACAAAACTCAACTTCTAAATTGCATTAAGAGCTGAAAAAAGAATTTAACACAGTGGAAAAATAATACTGCCTATCTTTAAACATAGCACACCATAAATCATTGTTAAAATGTTGAGAGCCATATACTGTATAACTTTCATTCTCATTTCAGAGAGAAGCAGGCATTCAGAAAAAAATGGGAGTTCCATTTCAATATTTCAGTAACATAGGATTCAAGAGAACATTTTCTATGTGATATAAGTTAGCATTTCTGCATGCACTTCTATAGCCCTAGGTTTTTCTACCTATTTGTCCCCTCTTAACAACTTTAAGGCTTCCCAGGGTTATAGCTATTTTTATATGTTATTCTTTCTTTTAACCCAGCTTCTCATTTCTCAAATACAAATAAATGCATTTTAAAAATTATTTTTGTGACCACGCATCTATCAACCTCCTGATATTTTTACATGAAAAGACAGTAGGGATTCACCAGGACTAGACTAAAATGAACAATAATTTGACCTTTATAACAATGACTATTGGGACCTCTGGAAACATTCCACATATTTTAAAGTCTTTGGAGAATTGTTAGAGACCTACATTGTTATTGAAAAAAAATTAGTTCATCATTGCTACATGCAATGGAAAATATGCAATGAAAAACAGAACAGAAAGATCTCCTTAGGAAATACCTTTGTGTTTCTGTTCACAGTATTCCTAAATCATTAATATGTCATAAGCGTACTATCACTTATACATTTATATTGGTTTATATAGATGCATTTTATTTAAATGGATACAATATTAGTTATCTTTAAAAGCAGTATCTAAGATTCCATGTCCCGTTGCTATTCAGTGAAGAATGACAGTTAACATCAGCAATATTAACGTGTCCACTCCTCATGTATTAATTCATAAGAATATTAAAGAAGCAGTAGATAACTCCATATTCTTTTTCTATTCCTTCCTCAATGCTGAAGATGAACAGAAATTTATATCTTGAATTAAGCAAATAAAAAATAAAATGTTGAATGGTGCATATATTTTATTCATGCTTTGAACGATGTTGAACTTCCCATCAAATATCCAGGGACCTAGATTTTGGAATAAAGTATAAATATATATTTCGTTCCCTTCTATGTTCTCAATACTGAACCATTATTTAGCATTCCACATTCTCAGACATGCTTTACTGCCCTAATATACCAGTTTAATTGTACACATTAACAAATCATTGTCATTCTCCTAGGTGCTGCTTGGAGTGTCCAAGGACAGGAAAAACCCAAGCTATGTAGTCCCAGGGTGGGAAGAAGAACCGTCCAGGCCCGTGGGAGTCACGATGACCCGTTGTAAAATTCTTCTCCCAAAAGAAGCCTCTGCAGACACAAAAACATCCTGTAGTTTCTCACGAAAGGAGATGGAGATGACCATGTAGCGGCCCTGCATATCTCCTCGATGGGCGCTTACGTGGCCCACCCTGAGGCTGCAGCACTCCTCATTGAGTGAGCTGTAATGTGAGGAGGGACTGGTCTGACTTGTTGCTCGTAGGCTAGCTTGATACATGCCCTTATCCAGTGCCCTATGGTGGAAGAAGTGACCTTTCTGCCCATGGAGATGGGTTGAAAGGACACGAAGAATGCTTCCGACCTGCAAAAGGAAGCACTTCATTTCTTGTAGATGCGTACAGCATGGCAAACATCAAGTTTATGCCACACGTGCTCCCTTAGATGCTTGGGATGCAGACAGAAGTCCGGAAGGATCACCTCCTGTGTTCTGTGGAAGACACTGTTGACTTTCAGCACAAAGGCTGGGTCCAGTCTGAGGATGATCCTGTCTGGATGCACGATGCAAAGGTCGTCCCTGACCGAAAGGGTGGCCAGCTTGGAAATCCTGAAGGCCGAGGTGATGGCTATTAGAAAGGCCGTCTTGAGTGACAAGTGGCACAACCCGACGGATCGAAGCGGTTCAAATCGGGCTGCGGTCAGAGACTGTAAGACGACAGGCAAGTCCCAAATCGGATATCTGTGAATTGTAGGAGGGCTGAGGTTGGCAGCTCCCTTGTGGAAGCTATGAACCGGTGGATGCCTACTAAGAGACAGCTGTGAGTCAGTGGACAGGATGGTGGCCAAGGCCACCATCTGCCGTCGGAGCATGTTAGGCGAGAGGCCTTTGTCCAAACCTTCCTGCAAGAAGTCCAGGATTTGTGGAATGATTGCAGAAGTGGTGATGACGTGAAGAGACTGGCACCAGGTTGAGAAGGCTGACCAAGTTGCCTCGTAGATCCTGACAGTGGAGGGGCGCCTGGATGCCTGGATGGTGCAGATGACCTTGTCAGAGAATCTGCTGACCCTCAGGAAGTTCCCCTCAAGTGCCAAATGGCAAGTTGCAGCCACTGGGGCTCTTGATGCTGAATGGGCCCTTGGCTGAGGGAGATCTGCTCCTGAGGTATGCGCCAGTGCTGAGTCACTGACAAGCTGACAAGGTCAGCAAACCAGGATCTCCTTGGCCAGTGTGGAGCCACAAGTAACACTTCTGCTCCCTCTGTCAGAATTTTCCTGATCACCAGTGGAATCAATGGAAGAGGTGGAAAGGCGTACAATAGTCCGGGAGGCCAGCGACACCGAAGGGCGTCCGTCCCTTTCGTTCCTGGGCAATGGAACTTGGTGAAGAACCGGGGGATGTGCGTGTTGGCTGAAGTGGCAAAGAGGTCGACCTTTGGGAGACTAAACCTCTGCAACAGTTGACAGAACAGCGATGGATGAAGGCGCCACTCCGAGTTCTGGATGATAGTTCTGCTCAACCAGTCCGCGACCATGTTGTCCTCCCCCGATATGTGGTCTGCCTGCAGTGATGCAAGGTAATGTTCCACCCAGCAGCCCAATGCCTCCACTTCTGCCATCAGGGCCAGAGATCGGGTGCCACCCTGGTGATTTATATACACCTTTGTGGCAATGTTGTCGGTCAGAATTAGAACATCGTGGCCTTTGATCTAATGGTGAAATTGACGCAGGGTAAGCCTGGCAGCCCAGAGCTCCAGCCAATTTATGTTGTGGGCGAGCTCCGCCTGAGACCACCTGCCCTGGACAACAAGTGTCTGGAGATGAGCGCCCCAACCGTATAGGCTGGCATCCGTTGTTATGATCAGGCGCTCCTTGAAGGAGCAGCCCTGTTGTAGGGCCTCCAACTGCAACCATATGAGAGAGCGCAGCACCCTTGGAGGAAGACGCACCACTCTCCTGAAGTTGCTGGCCTTGCATCTCTGGATTGGCAAGAGGAACCACTTGAGTTCCCGTGTATGCAAACACGCCCACGGCACCACCGAAATGCATGACACTAGTTTCTAGTTTCCCCAGCAACTGGGAGAGAGAGAGACGATGGATGCTCACCTTGCCGCACAGATGGTTCTCACGAGGGATTTGATGTTGTCCACCCTCTCCCGCGTGAGGAAGACCTTGCAGATCCTGGAGTCGATCTCCGTGCCAAGATGCTGGATTCTGCAGGTTGGGATCAGGTGCCTCTTGTTGACATTGACTGAGAACCCGTGGCATTGGAGAACTCGGATGGTGACATTGAGATCCCTCTGGGCTTGCCCCCTGGACGACGAGTGGATGAGAATGTCGTCCAGGTAGCATTCTAGCCTTACTGGGAGAGATCAGAGATGTGCTGCGATGGCGGCTAGGAGTTTGGTGAATGTTCTCGGGGCCGATCAGAGGCCGAAGGGAAGAGCCCTGTACTGGAAGTGCTGGTTGGCAAACTGGAACCTCAGGAACTTGCGGTGCGCTGGATGGATTGGGACACGCAGGTATGCCTCTTTCAGGTCGATGGGAAGTCAGGAGGTCACCCTGCCTGATGCAACCCAGAATGGTCTGAAGGGACTGCATCTTGAAGCGCTTGTACGCCAGATGGATGTTGAGTTTCTTGAGGTCCAGAATTGCCCTTACTCCTCCTGAGGATTTGGGAACCAGGAAGGATTTGGGACCCAGGATGGAGCAGAATCTCCTGCCCTCCTGGCCCCTGGGGACCCTCTCTATGGCCACGATCTCCAGCAAATGACCTATCTCCACCCACATGAGTTGGCGCTTGTCAGCAGATTTGGGAATGGGACAATGGACAAAGGTCCGTGGAGGGACGAGAGGAATTCCAGGGTCAACCCGTGACGGACTGTATTCAGAATCCAAGTGTCTGTCGTGGTCTCCTCCCATTGAGCGGTGTAAAGTTGGAGATGACTGCCTAAGGGAGGCAGCCATTGACGATCACTTTGACTTCCGAAAGGAACGGTTTGAATACCCCCCTCGGAAGAATCTACGGTTGCCCTGCTGCCTGTTCTTGTCCCTATAGGAAGATCTGTCTTGGTGATGGTCCTGAGGTTGGGAGTGAGGTCGACTAAATCCTGCAGAGGAGATGGAGGGTTCTGCGTTCTGAAAGGACTGCCTATGAAAAGGCTGACCCTTACGGTCCGGATTTTTGGTGACCGCAGGTAAGATTTTACGTTTATCCTTGGATTCGATTAAGACTGAATCCAGGGCCTCCCCGAACAGTTTCCCCCCTTTGAAAGGAGCAGAAGCAAGATTCCACTTCGCTTTCATGTCCGCCTGCCAGTGGCAAAGCCACAGTAGGCGACATGAGGTCACATTGGAGGTGAGGGCTCTAATGAAAATTTCATGGTGTTAAGCGAGGCGTCGGCTGAGTATTTGACAGCTGCTTTGATTTTATTGACATTCTGCTGTGCCCTGGTGTCCCCTGCCAGTAGGCTGGAAAGCAGCTTACGGAGCCAAAACAGTGCTGCCCTACTAAAGTAAGAGGAAGAAGAGGATGCCCTCATGGCCCACTGCACTCACCATGCAGTGGCCAGGTGAGTTTTATGAGAGGCCTTCTCCACCCTCTTGTCCTCCACCTTTAAGCCTTCCAACAGGTCAGCTGGAAGGACTGAATTAGAAGTTAGAGATACAATAGGATAATTCACCTGAGGAAGTTTCAAAAGATCCTCAAGGCTACTTTCCATGGTGTAAAATTTCTTATCTACCCCACTGGGATTAGCCATAGAACCCAGCTGGGCCCATTGGTGCTGTATAACATCAAGGAACAGCTATGGAGCTGGAACCAGATCCTGGGGAGGAGGGGTTTCCTTAAAGAGCCCCGCACCTGGATCCTGGGGTCCAATGGTATCCTTGGAGCTCTGATCAGTGGAGGATTTATCTGCCTGAGCTGGGAGATCCACTTGGGTGGCAGAAGCCCTGGCCTTGGTAAGGATAGCTCTAAACATGGAGGGCTTGAATAAGCCGGAGAAGGCAGGCATGTCGGGGAGGGGATTCTCATCCTCTGAAAGATCCGGGGCATCCTGCTCAACCTCCTCCCCCTTGGACACCTCGCTGACCCCAGTAGGAGCCAGAGAGGCTTTCCTAACCCTCCAGTTCGGCCCCTGCTAGGATTTGCAGTGTGGATGGGCAATTTTGAGGCTAACTGTTGGATACTATCCGCAATCCCCTGGGAAATCGCACATGCGACTATATCCTGCATTTCCTTGGACAGCTGAGGATCCTGACTCTTGGGCGGGCCTGAGCCAGCCTCAGATGGGGGCAGGGAGTCCTCCTCCATGATGGAACCCATGTCATTCAGGGATTCCCCAGCCAGGGAGGGGCAGGGGGACCCCAGAGATGCCCTAGAGGGATTGGGAGAAAGACCAAAATCATCATCAGCTGCCAGAGAAGGGGACCTGTCTCGCTGGGGAGTGGGAAGGGAAAGACCTGCCCCATCCTCCTTGAGTGGACAGGGAGCTACAGATATAGGACTAGCTGTTGTAGCTGGCAGGAAGAACGTAACTTTGGGCCAAAGATGGTATAGCCGCGATGAGAAGGCTTCTAGGAGTTGCTAACATCTCAGCACGAGGCAGAGGCATGATAAAATGGGGCCAGTTAGAATTAACCCAATCGCCTGCAGATCCGCGGAACTTTGAATATCAGGGAATGGCCCGGCAATAGCCAAAATCCCTGTGGCCGCCTGATAAGAGTCCAGAAGAGGGGGAGGCCTGTCTGGAGACCCGGAATGAGGCCAGTTGTTAAAACCCCTCCCAGCGGTGATCTGCAGATGAAACAGGCTGCAGCAGCAAAAAAAGCCTCAGAATAAAGCACGCCAATTTTTTTTACTTTAAAATGGCTGCCGTGCACCTGGAGCGGCACCAGGGAAACTGTCAGAGGATCCGAATACTCAGGAGTGTCCGGCTAGCTAATCGTCCTCCAAAATTCCTTTGTGGGACCCTGACTGCCTACCTGTCCCCAAGAGGTCGCCAGCAGTCACTGAACGAGCCTCCCATGGTGTTGCTGTAATCGCGGCAGCGTGAAAGCCAGCCACGCTCCAGGCAGCCTGTTTCACGTGTCCGATGATGATTTTACTTATATGGATTGGGAGCCAAAAACAACAAAGCTACAGGAATTAACCTAACTAAACACAAGAGAAATTAATAAGGCTACACTACACTAAGTAGGAGAGTCCAACTTGTTGCTCAAGGACTGGAACTCCCCCAAAAAACGTCCTTTAGGGCGACTGTGTTTTTTAAAACTGAGCCTCTGAGGGGAGCAAGAGGCGTGGCTTCACAAACTTTGAACTCAGTCCTTGGGCAGCAAGCTGAAGTTAACCCGTGCTTGGACACTCCAAGTAGCGCCTAGGAGAGCCATTAAATATTTTAATTGTAAGCCGCCCAGAGTCACTTTTCAGATTCACTTTTCAAAGTGATGAGTTGCATATAAATTTAATAAATAAAAATGAATAAATGTTAGTAAATAAAGAAGATGTCTGCAGCAAGCCCTCTCTGCCATATATATCAAAAGTCCCCTTTTGAGAGGTGATGAATGATTTAGGAATATAAAAAATAAGTAAAATCAATAAAAATTATAAATCTCTAAAATATCCCTTCCAACATTTCCTCACTTCAGTTTCATTCCAAATCATTTTATTATTTTTATTTTCAATTCCATTCACTCCACTGGGTGTTTACTGTACATCATTCACCCATTTCCAAAACAATTGCTTATTTCCACTGAGATCTCTGCATTTTCTACTTTAGCTGTTCCTTGTTCTTTATGACATTATTTGCAACCTTTTCTCTATATTCACACTGTGTGATATCTCCCACTCAGTTTTGCAATTATCATTTTATTGTTGTTTTCCTCCCATCAGTGGCTTATTTGACTTTATTTTTGCACAAGCATTCATACTCATATTTCTCATAATTCAAATCCAAACATTTATGTGACACACTGAAGATGTCTTTCAATTTCCACATTTCTTACTCCTATTACACACTCTTACACGGCAAATCTATAACATAATTATTTCCACTTTATACCAGGCACCTTTTCTCTTTCCTTATGTCCACTCAATTCATTTTGTTGGAGCAGTCATATTTGCTCTTTCTACACTTATTTTAATTCCACATTTCTTTTTTTCTTCCATGTTTATATTTTCCAAGATCCACTCTAGAAACTACTGTTAATGGTGCGTCCCTCATTCAGAGTTCTTAGCACTCTTATTTTCTTATTGATTTTCCTACTCTTTCATCATAAGCAATAATATCTATCAAGTTGTTTACTGATTACTTTCCCAACTCTGTGATTCTATGATTCAATGATCAGATGCATTACCCAATCTAGGACAGCAGGCCATTAATTTCTTAATGCATCTATCTCTAGCAATTTTCTGAAGTAGTCAAGTTAAACTTAAGCTCCCTGGATTTTTTTTTCATGAGAACTTAGCAGTCCTCTTGAACCTACAATTCCCATTCAAGTCATTTAGGCTCACAGCTCAACTATTGCAACATAGTACATGGGGCTGCCTTTGAAGTTCACTCAGAAGTTCCAATTGGTTTAGAATGCAGTAGCATAAGTAGCAATGGTGGGATACGACTGTACCGGTGCCTGCTAAAGCGTTGCATAGCATCACGGGCGATAATTATGCATGTGCGTGCTGCACAAGTGCTGTGCATGTGGTGGATGCCCGGCCCCGTTGCACCGTACCAGTTGCACCGGGATCCGGAACCCACCACTGCAATGGACTAACCTCAGCATGCCTGTGACTCCTCTCCTTTGCAAGCTGAATTGGTTACCAGTGTGCGTCAAGGTGCTGGTTATTTGCTTGAAAGCTCTACATGGCATACAGCCTGCTTATTTGAGAGACTTTTGGTTTATGTTCAGCTGATACCATCTGGCATAGTGGGTGTGCTATGGTTCCCCTTGATTAAATTATGTCATATTTTGGGACCACAGGAAGCATAGAACGTGGATCATAAAATAGGTCTGGAAGAGACTTCAGAGGTCTTGTAGTTCAATGCCTTGCTCAAGGTAGGAGTCTTATACAATCCTAGTAAAATGGTTGTCTGGTCTATTTTTGAAAACCTTCAGAGATGGAGCATCCACAACTCTAGGAGGCAAGCATTTCATTGATTAATTGTTCTCATTGGCAGAAAATGTATCCTTATTTCTAGGTTTGATCTCTCTTTAACAAATGTCCACCCATTATTTCTTTTTCTGCCCTCTGGTACTTTGGAGAATAAGAGTATCTTTTATGTAAGTAGTCCCTGGTCTCTGGAATAGAGTCCCTACTCCTGATGATGATTATGATGTTCCAGAAGCCCTTCAAAATCTGATTGTCCTTCCAGGCTCTGGGGTAGTATAGATGGGACTCCCCTATTTGTCAGAATTTCAAATATTCTAATATGACTGATCACAAATAGTATCTTGTTCCATATATAAAATAGGGCAGGTGTTGTATATGATTTTCCTGGAAGTGGTGATATGATAATAGATGAGGTCCATAAGATTACATCATCATGACCCAATCAATCTCCAGTGAGTTAAACCTCTGCCAGGTTGAAATATTGCTTGCTATGATCCAGTCCGAATATTTGACAATTACAGAGTTTCCTAAATGCAACTGGCATTGTTTGCCTACAATAATGGTAATTATCTGTCAAAGCTGTGAAATATGAAGATGGCCTCAGTAGCCAACAATATTGCTTTTAAATGCCCTCTTCCAACTCACAGAACAAAATCAACTGCTCGGTTAACTAGAGTCTGAGAATGATGAAGTGCACAAGCCATTGGCTGGAGCACAGTTAGAGGGCAGCATGGATCATGGAATGTGACGTGAGAAGTTCAGCAGTTGAATGTACTCATACATTTTAAAAATGCCAATTATTTACCAGATAACATCATTCTAAGGGAATTATTCTAATTATTAGAACTTAATATAGCACTAATGCAAACAATCTACATTCTAATTTAACCATGAAATATTGTAAGGAGTGCTCTTCATTAATATAAATAATAAGCCATTTCACTTTAGGAACATATTTTCCTCAAAATACATTATGTTAAAAAAAGAGCAATCTTTGTTAATCTTGTTTTAGGTTATTGTACTATGTTTCCCTGGAAATAAGACTCAGTCTTCTATTTTGGGAGGCTTCAAAATAGTAATAGCAATAGCAGTTAGACTTATATACCGCTTCATAGGGCTTAATAAACATTAAGGCTTATTTTCAGGGAAAATTAAGGCTTATTTTCAGGGAAACATGATTTCAGAGTGATCAGGCCAGCTGGGTGCCCCACCCCACCACACAAAAGGTGGTGATCATGCAGGGGCCAATGTTGTCTGGCAGCAGCAGCAGCCTGCTGGCCCCTTAGTTGGCGTACTCTGGGGCCATACAGCCTGTGCAGCACAGATGAATTGATTACCTGTCCGAACAGCAAATGGCGACAGAGGTGCGGGGGAAGATATGTAATCCAGACATGCTGTGTGGGCTATGGGAAAGCCAAGAGTTGGTGGACCTGAATGGGTGGCCAGCCATGGGAGGCTCATTTTTGTATTGTGGAATCTGCATGACAGAGGCAGAGGCGCGAGGGGAGAGGCACACAATCTGAATGAGTCACAGAGGCTACAGGAAAGCTGAGACAGTGGGATAGAGTGGGCAGGCAGCCACAGGAGACTCCTCTTTGTGTCTCTCAGCTTGCCTGCGGCTTTCCGCTTACTCCATCCCATCAACTCTCAGCTTTCCTGCAGCCTGCATGGCATTGCATGCCCAGGTCCAGATCTCCTGCCTTCCCTCCTCCACCTCTGCCTGCTGCTTGGACAGGTAATCAACTTACCTGTGCTGTGCAGGCTGTGGCTGCTGCCGGACAGCATTGGCCCCCCATGCCCTCAGGTTCTGGGCACACCCTCCCACCTTGGGCTGATGACGATATATACAAGGGCTTATTTTGCGAGGTAGGGCTTATATTAGGTGCATGCTTAAAATCAGGCTAGCGTTTATTTTTTGAGTAGGTCTTATTTTTGGAGAAACCTCCTTGTTTTTTATGCAAGAAAATTGCTAAAAGTCATAAAACAGAGATCTAGGACATTATAGTGATTAGGCAGAGGTGGGTTGCATCTGGTTCGGCCTGGTTCAACCAACTGGTAGTGGCGGCGGTGGGAGGCTCTGCCCGGACACTTCTACACATACGCAGAAGCTTCTGTGCATGCACAGAAGTGTTGCACTGCACGAGCATGAGTAAATTGGTAGTAAACCAGTTAGGAACCTACCACTGGTTAGGTAGGGTATGGGACCTGAATTGGGAAGATCCAAATTCAAGGCATTTTTTCAGTGCACAATAGGCAACATTAGATTACATCCTAGGGCCGGGATGGCGAACCTGTGGCACGCGTGGCACATGGAGCCATTTGTCAGGACACGTGAGGTGCTGTCAGCTGCCCTGTCAACTGACCAGCGTGCATGTGTGTGCTGGCCAGCTGAGTTCACCCTTTTTAAAAGCCATTTTTCACCCTTCCCTGAAGCCTCAGAGCACAAATAACTGGCCCTATGGGCAAACCGGAAGTTTGGGAAAGGACTGAAGCCTCTGGAGGGCCTCCAGGAGGGGGGAGGCTGTTTTCGCCCTCTCCAGGCTCCTATAAAGCCTCTGGATCTACATTGTGAGGATAAAGGGAATTACCACAAATAAAATACCTAGGTATCTCAATGAAAGGGGAGGATATTATTATTATCATTATCATTCCAACTAGGTTTAAAGGTTTTTGCTAAGTTCTTCGCTTATAGCTTATATTGGTATATCTGTGATGGAATATGCAGCTGGAAGTCTGGGGAGAAATCTTGACAATTGCACCTTGGCTTCCAGGGAGAAGGCAGCAAATTCCAGGGAGAAGCCCCTGGAAAACTGCACAATTCTAAGTGAATGGGGTACAAAGGTTCACGGAAGTCAAATCTTAAAAATTCCCAGGATATATCTATTATGTTAGAAAGTTATAGCTTTAGCCTGGTACGTTTAGATATAAGCAAATAAAGAATAGTCTTTGGGGTTAGGCCTGAACCAACTTGGTGAGCAACTAACTGTAACAAAGGGGTAATCATAAATCTAAGTATCTTCCCAGCATTAAAAAAATCTATTTCAAAATGCATTTTAACTTTGATAAATGAAATATGGCCAAAGGTTGCTATGGCAGCTACAACTTCTCTAAGTGTTTCACCTACAATTGAAAGTTCCCCAAGGGTCCTTCAAAGCCATCCCATTACACAGTTCAGGCAATAGGACTTTGGGGTAACAGAATAGATCTATTACCAGTGGAATCTCTGTCATACTTTACACAATTTACTTTAACAATAGCAATCAAAAGCTGCAATCATTTATAGTAGGAGACATATACATACATATACCATATTTTTCGGAGTATAAGACGCACCATTTTTCCTCAAAAAAGAGGCTGAAAATCTGAGTGCATCTTATACACTGAATACAGCATTTTTTGCCTCCTGAAACCCCGCTCCTTCATCAAAATGGCCGTGCATAGCTTGTAGGAGGCTTTCAGAGAGCTCCTGGGGGCTGGGGAGGGCAGAAATGAGCAAAAAATGGCCCATTTTTTGCTTGTTCTTGCCCCCCTGAACATTCTAAAACCTCCTAAAGGCTATTCATGCCCCCCCCCCCCTTTTTGGAAAAAACAGGCCCATTTTTGTAAAAAAAAAAAAAAAAAGACCCATTTTTGGGAGGTTTGCAGAGTGCAAAAACTTTTTTAAAAAATTTGCCTCTTCGAAACCTTGGTGTGTCTTAATATTCCGGTGCGTCTTATACTCCGGTGCGTCTTATGCTCCGAAAAATATGGTAGTTCTCTCCCTCCAAATTCCTTAGTTTCCAATACTGTTATGCTTTACAACATACAGAAAAAGCTGAGAATTTACATTATATTATCTTCTAATCGCCTATCTTCCCAGTTCACATGAGGAGCAGCTCATTACTTACCAGGAGTCCCTCACCTCAGAAATGCATCCTATTGTATTTTCTGGAGCTCTAGAGAATAGAATAGCAATAGCACTTAGGCTTATATATCACCCCATAGTGCTTTACACTCTCTGGCTGGTTTACAATATAAGTATTATTTGTATTATAGGTTTTTGTACTGCATACTGCCCCCAACAATCTCATTTTACCGATCTTAGAAAGATGGAACACTGATTCAATTTGGAGCCCCATAGGATCAAACTCCAGACTGTGAACAGAGTTTCCATGCAATACTGTATTTTAACTACTGCACCACCAGGGCTCAATAGCAACTCTTGCTAATAATTCTTTGTGTTATTACATTATGCATGTCCATCTATCTGTTCTTTCAGTCAAGTTGTTTATCCATGTATCTAGTCCAAGGACTCCCAGGTATCCTTCCTTTTGAGCTGAAAGGAGATGAAGAATTCTACCTCTAGTCCATTCATTTTCTCTTCCAAAAAGGGAATTATCCTGTACTTTACCCATATATAATTCTTACCATCTTCAGGGAAGAAAACATGAACTCTCATATTTTTCATTTAAGACTTGAGCACTCTTGGACTTTCAGTTTCTTCTTGAAGAGCCAGTTGTGCCCTATCTTACACCAAAAGGCTTTTCATTAATCTCCCATGCTCTAGTCATAATTGGATTACTGTAATGTGATCTACAGAAACTTGTCCTTGAACAGTCTAGAAACTACAGCTGGTCCAAAATGCAGAGACCCAGGCAGTGATGGGATAATGTGTTTTGCTCATGTGACCCTGCTGCTTTATGATCTGCAAAGGCTACCAGTTGGCTTCAGGTGCAATTCAATATGTTGAATAAAGCATAAAGGTTGATTATCTGAGGGACCACATATTTGCAATTTTTTCTCCCATCTGATGCAGTTAAGCAGGCTAGGTGTAATCTGTGTCCCCAATATCAAACAAAGTGATGTTATGTGATCCAGAAAGCTTGTTTTGTCATACCTGTAATACCTGTCCCCTGGAATGATATCATCAAAGATATTTGTGTGGGTCTTATAATGCTTCAGTAATTGTGAAAGTCATGGTTGTGTTCCCAGGGCTTGGGATAGAGTGATTGTGGAGCTTCTTTAGATCAGGTTAGTTTTGTTGTCCTGTTTTTCTGTGTTCTCCTTTATATGCATTTTTAATTTATTGTATTTATAAGCCACCCAGACTTGTCAAGGAGTTGGATGGTCTCAAAATTGGAATGAATGAACAAATGGCCTGTATCCTGCAGGTCATAAAAGCAATTCTTGTAGCTCTATGTTCCTCTGATGAACAGCAACCAACTAATAACCAACAAACAAGTGCCTCCCCCTTAACCTTCTTTGCCATGTTCCTGTCTGTTCTCCCTGTTCTCTTTCCCAGGGGTGTAATTTTCTAAAATGCTAGTATGAATTGATGTAGGAGTCCTTTTATTTGGAATTGTTTATTAATAAGGAAAACCTATATGTACCAAATCATTTACTTCTTATGGTTTTTTTAAAATAAGGCTCAGTACTTCAAATTCAATTCCAAAAGGCAGGGGTGCTTGAATGGAACATTTTGCAATGCAAACACAGCATTTGACTGCAATTCTTTAAAACAGTTTGCCTTTTCTCACATGATACAAGAAACCGAAACAGCTATTGTAAAGAGCTGCAGACAGCTGAAGTTACATTCCAGTTTGCTTCAAAGCAGTTATTTGAATCAAAGTACAGATAGTCTTGTTCTTGGAGTGGATATGGACTTTAGAAAGAATTACAAAGAAAAATACTTTCAACTAGAAAAAGATACATATTTTGATGAGAAATAAAAGCAGGAGAGTCCACAAAATGGACTCTCTCTCCTGACTCACAGGAATTTTTTTCTCTCCTGCTGATAGATAGCTCTTTTGCTGACAAAGCTAGCTCTTTGGCAGCATGCTTCCCAGATTTCAACAGGAGCTACTAAGAGTGATTCAAGATGATCCTTGGATGACTATGGACCTACCTGAAAAGAAGACCTAGGAGGTAGCAATTCTCAGTGGGAGTGGTCAGAGGATTGGGTCTCTAGCTTTTCTTTCCATCTGCCTGCTATTTTAAGCACTCCTGGATTTTTATGTTTTGAAATGTTAATTCAATGGCTGAATGCTTATTTAATTTAACCACTTGCTGAATCTTAGTGTTTATTTAATTTTCTTTTGAATTATTTTATTAGCTGTTGTAAATCACTTTCACCTCCTCGGCCTGGAAGGCACAGCAAATTCTGGGTAGTGAAAGAGATCTGTTTTGATTTACCTTTGTTAACAAATTTTCACTACAAAGATTTCATACTTCATACACTTTTAAAAGGTCCTTTTCTTATGCTGGGAAAACTCTTCTCAATGTTTTTTGAGGCTAATTTGCTATGATGCTTTTCCTGTCTTTGAAAGGAACTGTGTATAACCAGCTGGAAAAGTTCCAGTTGTAAAAGTTCAACTACTGAAGAATTTTGGACTGTATCAAAACATAGTAAAATCAAAACAGTATACATGAAGTAGTATAACAAAACAGAATTTATTGGGAAAGTTGGGCAAAAAGAATATTTTTTAACTTACAAGCTTAATTTGAAAATTTGGATAAAAGCTTAATAAAGTAACAATGGTTTTAAATCAACTTGAAGATGATAACCCGATTCAAACAGCAGCATTAAAACCAGAGGGATTGGAATGTAACTTGCTACTGGCAGACCTGAAAGATGAGATTGAGTTGGAAAATATAAATTGGTTAGAGCATTCCAAGAGAGGTATGGGTTTTAAAGATTCAAAATTGATAGAATTAACCAGTGATGAACTTAAGTTTTTCAAGAAAATTGAGGGAGATTGGGGAATGGATTTATTATACTCAATTGGAAAACAAATGTTAAGAGATGTTATCTTACAATTTACAGGAGACTTGTTTGAACAACAAATGCTGTAGAGATATACACAACAGAGGCTTATGACTTTGGGGAATAAAATCCAAATGTTAGGAAAGATCCCAATTAATATCTTAAGGAAAAGCTTTATCATTAAGAATCAATCAATGATATTTGATCCTGGATGGACTTGAGGCAATGACTCTGGTAATTATGGTAGACCAGAAGCTGATGTGGATTTCTGTTAGTGAAATACAATAAATAGACTGTTAACAAAGGGTTCTGAAGTTTAATTTAGCTATTGGTTTTACCTGTTAACTATGTTTCTATATACTGTAGTAGATAGAAATCAGGCTAAGTGGTTTGGATAAATAGTGTTGTAAAAATCCATAAATTGTGTGCCTGCTTTGCAAGATGGAGGGGGGGAAGAGTTATTATCTTTGAACTATATTTATAAGTATTCGATTGGAAATTTATGTACCTGTCTGTTTTGGTTTTTTAAGCACTTTTTGTGTAGTCTTTTCTAGCTTTATTCTTTTGGTATTTTTCCTTTTTGGGGACTTTCTATTTTAATGTTTCAAATAAAGTAAAATTGATATTTTTTTTAAAAAAAGAAAGAAAAGCCCATCCTCATTTGTGGGTGGGATGGTAGTTGTAATATAGTCATGCACAATAGCATTGACTTTGGAACTGAAGCTCTTCATGCAATACCTTTCCACTAAATTCTATAGGAAGTGACTCTAAAGTCACATATATTATAGCATATTATACTCCATTTTCTGTATTATATTAACTTCCTAGTGAACCATCTCTTTTAATTTCTATGAGAAATTAAAATAATGTATGTGAAGAAATCTCTGCCAGAATGAAGCAAGAGAATGTTCAGCCAAAGGAATATGGTAAATTAACACTATGAATACATCCTAGAATATATAGCTGCTATTCCTATCTTTTAAGAAAACAAAAAAATGTATCATCAAACACGGCACCCACAGTTCTCATTCAAGCAACAAATGACCTAGCTCAAATGCTCCTACTTTATCTCACATTATGCTGGGATAATGATCTGAGAGCTAGCTTTGTGGAGACGCCTCTGATGCTGGGTAGGTGGAAAGAAAAAGAAGAAAAAGATGACTAACATCAAGGTGGATGGAGTCAATTAGAGTGTTAGAAGCCCTAAAAAAACTAGGTTAGGGACAGTTTGTCAGGAGGAAATCTATCTAGATGTCTAAGGGTCAACAACAAAAATTATGACACATGGTCAATTCCTATGCTCTAATTCTTTGAATAGCAGACACATAATTATGTTTTTCATGAACAGGCCTTCCCTGGGTCAAGCTCCACACAGGTGGGTAAGATCAAAGAAATAAAAAATCCATAGACTTTGGCAAGCTGTTTTTAATACAAGTCTGAGTTAAAGACAGAATCTGAGAAATCAGATAAGGAATTCCCACTCTCCTTTATAGTGAGTTCAGAGCTCTCTGAATATTTAATCAGCTTCTACCCAGGTTTCTGGCACCATGAACTGTTGTCATTTATAAAATAAGCTGCTAATGGAGTTGCCTTCTGTCTCTTGTGTTTATGATTACTCTCCCTTCCATTCCTTTCCCTGTCTCCACACAATCTCTCCTATCCTGTGAGAGGCAAATAATTATTTCCAGTTTTACAGATGAAGAAACTAATACTTACAAGATAGCAATTTACAAAAATCATTTACATAGTAAGTAGGAACCTAGGGCCAAGTCCAATGTTCCCTCTAATTTTTTTCAGTGTGTGCGGAAAAGTATAGTGTTTGAGCGGCACATTTTCATGTCTGAGCACCTGAATTTTTTTCAGAGATGTTTCACAGAGCAATTGATTTATAGGATCTGAATTGGAATGGAGAAAAATGATTCTGTGCATGTGTGTGTGTGCGCGTGTGTGTTTGAGTGAGCGAGGGATCTGGTAAGGGAACTGTGCCTATTTAGAAAAGAAGGTAAATTATTGCAAACATGATCAGTCGAAGATAAGTATGCTGACAGGTTGGGCAGTAGAGAGAAAGTGATAAAAGAGTAGGAGAGAGGAAGAGAGGAAGAAAAAAAGAGGGTAGAGAGACAGAAAGAGACAGAGAAGGAGAGAGAAAGTGACAGAAGAGTGGGAAAGAAGGAGAGAGAAAGAGAGACAAAGAGAAAGGATGAGACAGAAATAGACAAAGAGGAGAGAGAAGGGAGAAGGAGAGAGAAAGTGACAGAAGAATGGAAAAGAAAGAGAGAAAGAGAAGAGAGACAAAGAGACAGAGGATGAGAGAGGCAGAGAGAGAAGAGAGGAAGAGGAAAGGGGAAGAGAGAACATCTCATTTCAACCCTGAGGTGCAAATATTCTCTTTGATTGGTAATTTTGTTTGCCCATTTACTATCCAATACTCTCATTCCTCCTTAAGTTCATCAAGAATTTCCTTCTTTTTATTGAATTTATCACAATACCTTGAGAACAACTTTTTCAGCATAGCTTTACAGCTATTTAAAATATATAGAAATTTAGGTCACGTTTTCAGAACATTAGTCTACTATTTATAAGTCACTAAGTCAAAGAAACAGAATTCAGAAAGTTGGCTTCCCTTTTTGTAATTGCCTATTGCCTGCTTAACTTTTTACCTACATTTTTGATAACTGATATTCACTGTTGACCCAAGAAGCCCATCGTAGAAAGAAACCCTCCATATGAACTTTGTTTGGTTTCCGTGGAATGAAGTTTGGTCTTTTTCTCAACCATACAGTAGCATATTCTTTCTAAGGAGGATATAATCAAGATAGTCCATAATTGCCTACCAATCTAACAGTATGGCAATTGACAATCTCTTTATATTTCAACTCTAAATCTTTCAGTCTTAAAGGTTTGGTGAGGAGAAATCCAAAAATTCTTTTAAAGAGGAAAAAAAATGATATGAGTTCTGCCTTGTGGACCTAGAACTGATTGCTGTCTCCAGGCTGGCTCTCCTCTCCTATTATGGTGGAAGGCGTCTCACAAAAACACGTGCACGTGTTTTGTTGCCACGTGCGCGGCCACGCAGCCGTGCAGCTTAGTGGGAACATTGGCCAAGTCCTATTGAGCACTTCCATGTATCGTTTTTTTCCTTATGGTACTGAAGCAGAATTTATGATGAGTTTATTCTCCCAATCTGCATTATTGAAATTGGTCTGTGATAAACTTCTGTTTTTGTGGCATTATATGATTGTGTTTGTTTGTTTGTGGACTATCTCATATAACAGTCAGGAATACTCCCTTCTAGTATACAGTCATTAATTCTAGAAAAGATCGTAGGCAACTCTATTCCATCTGTAGTTATATAGCAATTTCAGATACTTATTAACCAGGCAGTATATAATTATTCTTCTTTAGTGCTTCTGTTTTGAAGAAGGAGAACCTCTTATATAATAGTCTCTCTGTCATCCCTTTTCATTTAGGTGGAACATCTGAATACTGCCTTTTGGTTTTTTGTACAGCCAAAAC
Organism: Thamnophis sirtalis; assembly: GCF_051295495.1. Lineage (NCBI taxonomy): Eukaryota > Metazoa > Chordata > Lepidosauria > Squamata > Natricidae > Thamnophis > Thamnophis sirtalis. The sequence continues at coordinate 70,502,634 of NW_028261385.1, read as the reverse complement.
CACTAAAACACAAGATAATATAAGTAATATATTCAGGTCTCCTACAATGAGAATTAGCACTTCAAATGCTGGCAGTGATGAACTTGGAAAAGTAGATCAGTAACTAAATTTTTCATTTCTGATAAAATTAGTATCTAGGAATTTTAATTAGTTACCCAATGTGGTGTAGCAATTAGGCATCAAATTAAAAATGATATGAGTCTAATCCCACTTTAGGCATGAAGCTCCCTAAGTGACTTTGAGCCAGTCAAAAACTCTCTACCATGGCAGAAAGCAATGGCCATTCACTTCTGGAATGTGTTGCCAAGAGAACTGTAGTAGTTCATGTTCAGGCAGTTGCCAGGAGTCAAGACTGATTTGAATTCCCCCCATCCACCAAAACCTAATAAAAATAACTGCTACAGAAAAAGCATTTAAAAGTGTTGCCCTAAATTGTTTAGCACATGTAATTCAAGTATTCTATCCTAAAGAGAAAAAGGTCTTCTGCAACTATGCACTTTTTAAAGACCAACATACACATACATACACAGATATCTATACACTTAATGATGCCAGAGCTGAAAATGGATGATCAGGATTAGGATTTTATAGGTATAATGGATAACTCAGTAAAAATCAGGTGTGCAGCTGCTATATAAAGAGATGTATTTCATATGGGAATCATTAAGAAAGACTGAAAATCAAATTACCAATTTAATACTGTAATGCTGTTATACATGAAATTCATTTGAAAGATTTCTGGTTCCCACAATTTTAAAAATATGGTTTTCTTTAGCTTCTATCTAGTCCATATATGCATATAAAATTAATTGTTCGATATGTTTTACAGAAAGAAGGAAAATGGTTGAGAGAATGTTTGTAATCTGATATCAATACGGGCATAGGAAGGGCTAGAGAAGTATCTTTACCTGTCAAGCTCTCTTAATATCATCCAATTTCCTGACGTGCTGAGGAACCTTTAGGAAATATAATGAAGGTAGGAGAGGAAGATAATTGTAGTAGCAATGTATTTTAGTGTGGATTAGAGGAATTTGTAATGTGTATATGTAATCTGTTGAGTGAGGTTGCAGCAGGGGTGAAATTAATTTACCTTCGCTACCAGTTCACAAATGTGAGCGGGCAAGCAGGAGCTTTTGTGCATGCGCAAGAGCTTCCGCAAATGCGCATAGCATCAAAAATGGGACATGATGTTGTCTGGGTGGGTGGGCGGAGCTTCTCACTGCCACCACTACTGCCTGAACCGGATAGAATGAACTGAATTGCACCACTGGGTTGCAGGCTTTCTTTCCATATTATCTCCTGGTGGACTCTCCCTTTTACAACAGGCCTTGGTCCTAAAACATGTAGCATTAGGCATGTCCAACCCTGCATTAAGCAGGGTGGACTGTAAGCTGCAATAGCTGCCAATTACATACCCACCCCAGACATGATTGCATTTTGGGTGCCCACATCTACAGTCATTTGCAGCATCCCACAGTTATATGACTACTATTTATGGTGGGTTTTTTCCTAAGAAACTGGCATTTACTTCTGGTTTCTGGCAAAAAAAAAATGCCCATTGCAGACACTGGATTCACTTGTTTGCTTAACACCCACAAGAAAAAAAGTTGTAAAATCAGAAATAGTCACTTGGTGACCTACTTAATGATAGCACATTTTAAGACTATAATTTCAGGCTTATTTGTGGTCATAAGTTGAAAACTGCATGTAACACTTTCTGCATTGTATAGAACAGTTACATCTTTAGGGAGACGTGTAGTTTAATGACTAGCCTCTGATGTTAATTTCATCCTTCTCTGCCTGGCTGAATTCCCAAAATGGAAGTCTTTGTACAGAATTATCTGTGTTCTTAGGTATTCTTCAGCCAGCATATTCTTATTTTACATCTTACAGATATTAATCTTTTAACATCTGCCTGTCAATCCAATGCCATGATAAATGTCTTTACTAATAGAATGAAAATAATGAATTTATACTTAAGCAAAAAACATGTGCTTCAGGAAAGAATACATTGCAAATAATTGCATATAGCTTCCATGGATTTTCAGAAATTTTACATTTCCAAAGATAAACCTACTTCAGAAGTGTTTGTTTCCCCACAAGCTAGAAGAAAATAAGGCCAGTCATTAAGAAATGTTAATATTTGGTTAGGTCTCTCAACACTCATCTGTTCCAGTAATAAGCAGTAATCAAGATGGCTAAGCTCATATCACCTTTGTTCTCTCAAAAGAAAGTCTTATCCTCAGACTAGTAATGTAGAAGTTCATCCTCTCCAAATAATAAACAGATTAGTATGCACAGTGCAACTTTATTAATACATTGGTGATAGACTAAACATCAAGATCACATGCTTAAACTAGGAATACCTGGGCAAGCAATCAGTTCCAAAAAGAGAATTTGGCTACAATTTAAAGTATTTCAAATCCTGATCATTTGTAAGTAATTCGTGATTTCCATGTGAGACTGTTCTCAAGAATTTCCCACCATCCAGTCAGAGCTGAAGAAGCTTCTTAGATGAAAAGTGAAATGTCTTCAAAGAAAAACCAGAAAGTCCAGTTGCCTCTTGCAAAAAGCACATTTGGGACAACCATGACCTGGATGACTGAGAATCTCCATAGACTGTTCTGAATAGTTTGTAATAAGTAGAGAAATTAACTCTGCCCTCCAAAAGTGCTAGTTGGGGCATTTCCAAAGAACTTCAGGCTGTCTCCAGGCTTCATCCAAGCCTAGCATGGATACAGACTGGAGAGTAAGCTGGGATGAGCTAGGTCATCTATTCGAGTTATCCTCGACTTATAACCACACTTGGGATCAGAATTTCCATTGCTAAACAAGGTGATTATTGAGTGAGTTGTGCCTGATTTTACAACCTTTTTTGCCATGGTTGTTAAGCAACTCATATGGTCATTAAGCCAATCTGCTTCTTCCCTTGACTTTGCTTATCAGAAGCTAGTTGAGAAGGTTGCAATCAGTAATCACATGACCCCAAGACACTAAAATTGCCATAGATACATACCAATTGCCAGGTGCCCAAATTTTGATTATATGACCATGGGATGTTTTGATGGTTGTAAGTGTGAGGACTGGTCATAAGCTACTTTTTTCAGTGACATTGTAACTCTGAACAGTGTGACTACAATTGTTTAGTCATTTACATTTTTTCAATATGTGTCTGTCTGTAAGGCTAGTTACCCCACTAGTCCAATTTTTTAAGCCAATATTTCTACTGGCAGAGTTATAATTGAGCCTCAAATGAAATACACCCAAGTTCTAGCTGGAGGATTTAATATATGTTTCCATTTCCTGAAAATAAGCAATATTTATCATCTGGAGTAAAATATGCTTCTTTAGACAAAAACAACATTTTAAGAAACTTATCAGAAAAAAATAGAATGAATGACTACTGAACAGTGGTTTTGTATTATCTTTATAACTATATTAATGAAACTATATTTATCCCTATCCAAATTATGCCACAAATCAACACAGAAAAGAAATTGAAAGAGAGATGTGTACGCCTTTGCACAAAAGCAGAAATGACTTAAAATTTAAATGATAAAATAAAGTCTGTAACAAAGCACATTATTTGGCGTTATGGTATAGATAGATAGGTAATTTTTATTATGGTCACAGACCAGCATTATGGTATTGTGTCTTATTTCCTTACAGAGAAAATTATCTTAATGTTTAACAAGATCAATTATTGCTTTAACAATAATTATTGTGTTAAACTGCTGGTCAAAGTCACATTCAAACTATACCAGAATGCAAATAAGTTTCCAACAGAGTTATTTTAACTATAAATAACAAGAACAGAACTATAGAAGAATTATACAATAGCATAAGTGAAAATTCAATAAAGTTGCTGCTTAATCTTTTTTTACCATAAATATTATTAAATTGAGTAAAGATAAATTTCACACACTTTCAAGGGACAAGTTTAAAATAAACTCTATACCTTTAAATTAAGTTAAAATAATAATTTTAAAAGAGTTAAAAAAGTTAAGAGATAAACAAAAGTGCTACAGTTTAAATATGACTAAGCTATAAAATTTACCCAGTTATATTAAAAACTTAGCTAAACAAGCAGTTCTTAACTATGAAGCAGAAGATAGTACTTCACTAAGGCAGACTTAGTGATCAGGCAGACTTCTTCAAACAATGGGAAAAAATAGTGAGGGACTACATTGGGACCAGCAACAATGCTGTTGTTTGGGGATAGAGAAAGGCAGAATTAATGCCTAAGTTAGCTGCCACCACCAGTTTCCATTGCCTGAAACCTGGAACAATCAAAATATTCTTTGTTTCAGGCAAATAGGATCAAATCAAACAGTTTGGCAGAACTTCCATAACCCAGTGATTTGTCCTGGGCTTGAAATAAATGCATAGCAAAGAGTTGGTGTAGACTTTTGTTTTAAAAAAATCTCTAGAATCCAAGAGATGAAACCCAAACTGATCATCTTTTCACCCACAATTCCAGATGCTTTGTCTGATAAGTCAGACACAGTTGACATTATTGTTCTCAAATATCTTAATTCTTCTACCTGTATTAATCTGTTAATGAAACAGATATATAAAGGTTTGTGACGTACATTGAACACTCTTTCAGCTCTACCTACCTACCTACCTATCTGGTTTGTTGTTATAATGATGCTAAAATTCAGGAAGATTCCAATTTAAAACTACTTTGAGTTGATGGCAAAATGTGCATAAAAAAGGATGGGGTGTTTTTTAAAGCCCAACTGAAATTCTAATCTGTAACAGTAAATACAATGATCAGGCTTTGCCTTTCTATCTCTTCACCGAACATATTAATGGATATTAAGTTCCAGTAGAATTAATCACATGGTCTACTAAAGAAATACATCGTAGAAAAAAGGAGGCAAAGATTTTAATCTCAAACTTGCAATCTCCAATGATGGCAATGCATGCCCTCTGCAACTCTTAGAAGCCGATTAAAAGTTTTTAAAAGTTCTAGGCTCTCAGATTAGTTCTGAATGTAGAAAAACCTCAAAGCTGCAATCAGGAAGCTTTTTGAATAATGCAACACCTGTGGGGTACCGTACAGGAGAGACCCCCACTATTTTTATCTGAATTGTTTACTTGAATAATTTCAAATATTTCAACTACCAGTAGTTTATAAATAGTAATAGGATGTTATTATCTACGAGGCATTCTTCACTATAGAAGTACACCAAAGAGAGGGAGGAGCAGTGACTAGGAATTATAAAACTGGAGAAGCAACAGTAAATGTAGAACAGAGTTATAAATTATTATAATGAGATCAGTAGTTTAACTTTCCACTCAATATCACTACTTTGATATTAAAAAGCAGTAAGGTAAAGTTTCCACTTGCACACATGTGTTAGTCATAGCCGATTCTAGAGGGTGGTGCTCATCTCCGTTTCAAAGCCAGCGTTATCCGAATACGTCTCCATGGTCATGTGGCTGGCATGACTAGACACTGAAGGTGCATAAAACTCTGTTACTTTCCCACCAAAGGCGGTCCCTATTTTTCTACCTGCATTTTTATGTACTTTTGAACTGCTAGGTTGGCAGAAGCTGGGACAAGTAACGGAAGCTCACTCCATTACACGGCACTAGGGATTTGAACCGCCAAACTGCCAACCTTTCTGATCAACAAGCCACTGAGCCATCCCGTCCTTAAAAAGCCACTCAGCCACCGCATCCCTAAAAAGCAGAGTGTGCCACTAATCTATGGAAATTACTTTCATGGGATATGAAATTAAAACTATATGATTCATTGTTTTCTATTATACAAAATGTGCAGTTAGCAGAAGGGGCATTGGTCTTACTTGACATGCTCTTTCTCAGTGTGCTGAGAGAAAATCCAAGGAATGGGTTAATTCTGCCATGCTGCTCATTAGACTGAGTCTGTCTTTTGTAGCCATGCCTCTCGTGTCTGTGTCCCCAGTTTTTGATGAAGGTGTAATGATTGACTTGAATGTGTTTCCTGGCCTGGCCTGGCCTGGCTTGGCCACTCCTGGATTCTGGACCAGATGGTCACCAGGGTGGGTTGGATTCTCTCTCAGCACACCAAGAAGGAGCATGTCAAGTAAGACCAACACCCCTTCTCCAATGTGCTGAGGAGAATCCAAGGAATGGGACATACCAAAGCTGGCTCATCCTAAGGGTGGGCAGCAGTCTGGTCCAGAGTTCCCAAGTCTGTATAGATCTTCTGGAGATCTTGCCTGCCAAAGGTGGCTTCAGCGGAAGTGAAGGCATCCAGCTTATAATGCCATATAAATGGGAATGGAGAGAACCACATTGCTGCTCTGCATATCTCTTCAATGGATGCCTGACATATTGGTCGTGCTTTTAGTGAAGTGGGCTGTCACTCGCTGAGGTAACGGAAGAACCTGAAGCTCATATGATTTGGTGATGCATGCCTGTATCCATTGGCCTATGGGTCAATGCTGTGACCTTATTACCCAATGTAGAGGGTTGAAAGGATACAAATAGAGACTCTGATTCTGAAAAGATGCTGTCCATCTACAATACAGGTGAAACTCGAAAAATTAGAATATCATGCAAAAGTTCATTTATTTCAGTAATGCAACTTAAAAGATTAAACTAATATATGAGATAGACTCATTACATGTAAAGCAAGATAGTTTAAGCTGTGATTTGTCATAATTGTGATGATTATGGCTTACAGCTCATGAAAACCCCAAATCCACCACCTCAGAAAATTGGAATATTACATGCAATCAATAAAACAAGGATTGTACATAGAACAATATCGGACCTTTGAAAAGTATAAGCATACATATGTACTCAGTACTTGGTTAGGGCCCCATTTTACTGCCTCAATGCAGAATGGCATGGAAGCTATCAGCCTGTGGCACTGCTGAGGTGTTATGGAAGACCAGGATGCTTCAATAGCGGCCTTCAGCTCTTTTGAATTGTTCGGTCTCATATCTCTCATCTTTCTCTTGGCAATGCCCCATAGATTCTCTATGGGGTTCAGGTCAGGCGAGTTTGCTGGCCAATCAAGCACAGTAATCCCAGTCATTGAACCAGGTTTTGGTGCTTTTGGCAGTGTGGGCAGGTGCCAAGTCCTGCTGGAAAAAGAAGTCAACATCCTCATAAACCTCGTCTGCAGAAGGAAGCATGACGGCTGTGTTGACCCTGGACTTAATGAAGCACAGTGGACCAACACCAGCAGATGATATGGCTCCACAAATCAATACAGACTGTGGAAACTTCACACTGGACTTCAAGCATCTTGCAGTGTGTGCCTCTCCATTCTTCTTCCATACTCTGGGTCCTTGGTTTCCAAATGAGATGCAAAAGTTACTCTCATCAGAAAAGAGGACTTTGAACCACTGAGCAACAGACCAAGTCTGTTTTTCTTTAGCCCAGGTAAGACGCTTCTGATGTTGTTTGTTGTTCAGGAACGGCTTGACAAGAGGAATACGACATTTGAAGCCCATGTCCAGGATCCGTCTTTGTATGGTGGCTCTTGATGCACTGACTCCAGCCTCAGTCTACTCCTTGTGAAAGTCCACAACACTTTTGAATGGCTTTTCCTGACAATCCTCTCCAGGCTGCGATCATCCCTGCTGCTTGTGCACCTTTTTCTTCCACACTTTTCCATTCCACATAACTTTCTATTAATGTGCTTTGATACAGCACTTTGGGAACATCCAACTTCTTTTGCAATTACCTTTTGAGGTTTGTCCTCCTTATGGAGGGTCTCAATGATGGTTTTCTGCAGAACTGTCAGGTCAGCAGTCTTTCCCATGATTGTGATTCCTACTGAACCAGACTGAGAGACCATTTAAAGGCCCAGGAACTCTTTGCAGGTGTTATGGCTTAATTAGCTGCTTAGAGTGGGACACTTTGAACCTAGAATGCCTATCTGTGAGCCTCAAGGGGCCTCAGCTCCGCTGGACTGAGCTGGATAATGGTGGCTATGCCAGTTGGACCAGGGAGCCTGTCTGACAGCTTGCTTTTCCTGCGAACATCAGAGGAAGCTGATTGCTTTCCTCTGTTGCCAAGTGAGAATCCAAGGAAGGGAAATCCTGTCTATCTTTGCTCTTTAGTTTTGAAGTGGAAGCTAAGTTATAAGCGTCTTTTGAGCTGTAGACGGAGTCAAAACTGACTCAGCACACTGGAGAAGCTTGTAAATTATACCCACTAATATTAAAAGTTCTCTTATAATTTCTCTGACTCTGGTAAACTGTTAAGGGATCTACACCAAAGCAATTTCAGGAAAATTATTTACTTCTATAAATAATTTCCACAACATCAATTTTGATTTATGTTGATAATGATTATTTTATCATTACATTTTCCAGTTAAATCTATGTAAAATTATAATGGTACCTTCCAAGGAAGATACATATGGCAAGAAGGTATCTTCCAGAACATCTTTATTACACTGACAACAAACTGCTCTCCTTACTAGCACTGATGATGTTACCTAGTTTGGGTAATGAAATGTCTGCAAGAAAACAAGCAAGCTCATATCAAGCCTTAGCTACAAATGTTCTCCTTTATTAACACTTTTATTACATTTTATGCTAAATCTATCTTTGATACCTAGACTCAATTTAAATAAGGCTGGTTTCTCTACTCCTCTCTTTTTTATATTCATCCCAGAGAAAAAAAGAACCTCCTTACTAATCTAATAATCATTTTGATCCCACATATCTTAAGAGGCATGCTCCTTGAATCTATATAATATACAATGCCAAGGTAACACAAATTGTTTGCTTGATTAAACCTCAACAGGTGTTGACATAAGATAGGTAGAAAAAAATGCTATCATCTGCCTGCAGGGATGTCATGCCCCAAGGAATAAATCCTACCATGCTAACAATTATAACCATGCCAGCAACATTACAAGTCCTGTTCAAGTTTAGCTTCCTATGATAAATATGAGACAGATATAAATAACATGAAGTATTTATTCAGTAACTATATTCTATTCCACTAGGATTTTTTAAATTTCATTAGGGAAAAAAAATCCTAATTCTTCATGCTATGGCTTGGAAGATGGAAAGTGACTATAGCTCTGTAGACTCTGAATGTGTTTACTTCTTTTTGTTAGCTTCGTGAAACTGTTTTTTAAAGTAAGAACGTTGGTCCTTACCTGAACGTTTCTTTTCTGTAGTGAGGTGGGAGGAGCTACAGCTGGGGTTAGTCACAGCCTGATTGGTCCAGAGACTGAGGGATTTTTCTTAAGTATCCTCCTTTCCCTCTAGGCTCCCAGTTTCACGAGGTCGAACGGAAAAAGCTGCAAGTAGTATGTAAGGAAAGCCAAGACACACACACAGACCCCCCAAGCTAAGTCCCAGGGTGGGATGTTGATTGGGGGGGGGTGTCGCTACTTGTTGAAGCACCTGATGGCCAAAGGCCGTGTTCGCCGAAAGGAAATGATCCAAACGCTAGTGTCGGATAAAGGGAGTTGGGGAGCCCAAGTGGCCGCCCTACAGATGTCCTCTAGAGGAGCCCTGGTGGCCCACGAGGCCGTGGTAGCTACGCTCCTAGTGGAGTAGGCCATAATTCCCTGCGGTGGAACCTGATCTAGGGCTTCGTAGGCTGTCATGATGGCCTGCAGTAACCACCTGCTTATGGTAGCTGAAGAGACCCTGGCACCCACTGTACCGGGCTGGAAGGACAGGAACAGGGCCTCCAAACACCTAATAGAGGATGTGCGCCTGAAATAAATACTCAAGGCATGGTGGACATCTAGTCTGTGCCAAAGAATTTCCCTCCCATGGGAAGGAGAGGGACAGAAGTTAGGGAGAATGACCTCCTGCGATCTATGGAACAGGGAGTTGACCTTTGGGAGAAAGGTCGGGTCAAGTCGCAGGACGACCCTGTCTTGGTGGAATTGACACAAGTTGTCTTTGGACGACAAGGCGCCCCAACTCGGATGTCCGCCTAGCTGAGGTAACGGCGATGAGGAAGGCCACCTTTAGAGTTAGGTACCTGAGGTACCATCCTTAATGGTTCGAAAGGGGGTCCCGTGAAGGCCCTAAGTACTAGGGAGAGATCCCACATTGGAAACCTGTGCACTGGGGGCTGGCACAGATTCGCTGCCCCTTTTAGAAAATGTTTGACCAGAGGGGACTGGGCTAAGGATAAACGGCCCTCCCCTGCCAGGACTGAGGAGAGGGCAGCCGCCTGTCTCTGTAATGTGTTATGGGAGATACCCTGATCTAGGCCGTGTTGCAGAAACTCAAGAACCTGGGTGACTGAAACATTGGTTGGAGATAGGTGGAATCTTCCGCACCAGGAGGCAAACGTCCACCACGTTGATGGTGGAGATGACTTTAGCGGACAGATTGGCATCCCTTAGAAGGTGCCGCTCAAGTGCCAGGCAGTCAGTTGGAGCCACTGGGGCTCCGGGTGGACCAGGACCCCCTGGCACAGGGCGACCTCCTCCAGGGGGATTCTCCAGGTGGGAGATATGGACAGCTGGACCAGGTCCGTGAACCAAGGCCGCCTCGACCAGTATGGAGCTACCAAGATGATGTGTGGCCTCTCTATCGCTATTTTCCTCAGGGTCCCCTGGATTAGAGAGAGGGGGAAGGCATAAAGGAGGCCCGGGAGCCACGGGCTTCTGAGGGCATCTGTTCCTTCTGCATTGCATGCTGGGAAGCCGGAGAAGAACCGGGGCAGCTGGGTATTGGTTGGGCTGGCGAACAAGTCCACCAATGGATTGCCGAAGCAGAGGCAAATTGTGTGGAAGAGCTCTGGAATCAGTTGCCACTCGCCATGGTCGACCGTTGCCCGAATCAGCCAGTCGGTCTGGTGGTTGGCTATGCCCAAGATGTGTTCTGATATTATTGACGCCAGGTTCCTCTCTGCCCAGAGCCTGAGCTTCTGGGCTTCCAGTCATAGGCTCTTGGAATGGGTCCCTTCCTGACGATTTATGTGGGCTTTTGTGGCAACATTGTCTGTCAGGAGGAGCATGTGATGGTTGGCTATCAAGTCTCGAAAATGAAGTAGGGCCAGGCGAGCAGCCTTCAGCTCCAGCCAGTTTATATTGTGGAGCAGGTCAGACCTCAACCAACGACCCTGCGCCAGGTTGGATTCCATCATGGCCCTCAAGCCAAAAAGGCTCGTGTCTGTCGTAACAGAGATGCAGTTCGGCTCCCAAAACTCAGATCCGCGGTTGAAGGCCAGGGACAGCCACCACTTCAGGGACCAGCAAAGCCCCAGTGACAGGGGAATCAAGCGTGGAGAATTTCTCATGCGTTGACATTGGAAGGGGATGAGCGCCCACTGGAGAGTCAGAGCGCCCACTGGAGAGTCCGAGACTGGAGTCGGGCCCATGGAACAATCCTTATACGTGACACCATCTTGCCCAGCAAGCGGGCCAAGGACAGGATGGAAAATGACCAACTTGTGTGGGTGTGTCGTGCCAAGGCTTGAAGGCTTGTCAAGCATTCTGGGGAAAGACGAACTAGTCCCGTTCTCGAATCTATCACGGTTCCAAGATGTAGAATTCTTGTCAAGGGAGAGAGATGGCTCTTGGGAAAGTTTATGGAAAACCCCAGAGACCATAGAGCTCATATGGTTAGGTTCAGGTCACGAATTGCCTGTGCTCGGGATTGAGCCAGGACGAGCACGTCGTCGAGGTAGCAATGGAATCTCACCAGGAGGGATCACAGGTGAGCCGCCAATGCTGCCAGGACCTTCGTGAATGTGTGGGGGCAGAGGCCAGGCCAAATGGGAGAGCCCTGTACTGAAAGTGGCAACCCCCGTGGGAGAAGCAGAGGAATCTGCAATGGGCTGGCCGAATTCGAATATGCAGATATGCCTCTGTCAAGTCTATTGAAGACTTTTTAAGGAAATAAAGCAAGGAATGCACAAGGCAAATGCAATAATACAGAAAATAGGCTAATAGAAATGCAGACAACATTACATACAAATATTTCATAATAGAAAAAACAAGAAATAAAGAATAATAAAATAATCCAGAATACCTCCAAACTGTGGGATGTATTTTATGTGGATTAAGAATGAAATATTTTGGGAAATATTTAAAAAGACAGGATAAAATATTTCCTCTAAAAGAGAAATAAAAATCTCGAAGCCTCAGTTCCCTCCCTCCAGCAGATATTTTGTGCCCACTAAAGATGGGACAGCCTATATACAAAACAAATGACCTTCAGCTCCAGGGTGATGGGATTAAGACAGAATTATAGATTCTAATTATTAAGATTAGAATTATCTAGCAGTAGAGCTCACTACATTCCACAATCTCTTAAACACATTGCATCACCCAGCATACTATAACCAAACTTGGCTCAGACAAACATGACACCACATGGATCCATGGGAGTTTGACAACAGCCAATAGAATACATGTTCTTGCACAGGAACAGGAAGTTCAAGTGCAAAGCCCAAAAGAAGTTATAAAAGATCCTCACTCTCAACTCCATGTGGTCAACTACCCAGAATTGCACGTGCTTGGTGGTTTTGCATCATCATTAAACCATCTTTCCAATTAGCCTCCATGTTTCCAATGTTTTTCTCTTGGCTTGAAACTGAACCAAATGGGTATTTCTCCAAAGTTAGGGAGAGAAGATTTGCTTTTAACATATGATTTGGAAAACATGCAGTTAGTATACAAGATCAATTTAAGGAACATACTTCATATTCTTAACCAATTTATGAGAAGGTAACCTGGGTAGTTATGGAAAGAAATTAAAGACTTGATATTTTTCTTGGAATTTCAAAAAGTAAAAAGATCCAAGTGGCTTTCAAACACATGTCAAGAGTAAATACAAGACAGAGTGTGAAAGACATAGGCCAGTGATGGCAAACCTTTTTTGGCTGCCATACCAAAAGCGGGGGGAGCACAGTGGGGTTGTGCCCCGATGTGCCACACCCATAATGCTATGTGTGTGCGCCCCGCAATACTGAAATATTTTTACTAAAGAATTACAACAAAAAGCTCTAGATCAATAAACATGGGACATGACTGTTTGGCCAAAATTTTGGTATAAACAGGTATATACACTGTAAAAAAGAAAGTGATTCAGGAAAAATGTGCACATACTAAACTGATGCTGTAATTCTTCAGGCAAGCAAGGATTTGCTTTGAGGGAGAATAGAAGGAAGAGAAGTACCAAATAGACAAGCAGATTTCAGTAAAGGCAGATTGAAAAATGTGATGGAGAAAGCTAAAAAAATGCAGGAAGGCAATTTATATTTGTCTTCCTTCAATTATAGAAATCATGGTAAATGAAGAACAAATTAAGGCTAACTTACATGCAAGGACATTGAGTTATTTTCCTATGGAAAAAGTTTGATCCAATAGTTAAGGCACCAGACCAGAAACCAGGAGACCGTGAGTTCTAGTTTCGCCTCAGGCATGAAAGCTGATGGGTGATGATTTGAATAAGTCAGCTTATAACAATGAATAAGAAATTCTTAATAATGAATAAAAAATACTGTAATAACTAGAAGCACACAGATGCCTGTTGTCTCATTATCAGATTATCTGATATGATATACATAAGAATAGAATGTGTGATTAAAATGATTGGAATCCAAAGCGGAGAATGAAAATCAACAAATTAATCTATGTAGATTCTACATTGTAGAGAATGCTACATTGTTAGTAAATCATAAAGAAATCTTAAAAGAGTTCATTATAAACATAAAAAATAGATAAGTGGATTAATGTTAAGTATAAGACAGAAGTTAAAGTCAATATGAAAAAAATGAAAAATGATAGATTAGTATTTTGGGCGGAAAAATGAATAAATTGGGGAATAAATAAAGCATGAATTCTAAGGCACAAAACAATGACACACAGAAAGAAGATCATGAAGGATAAGGGCATTGCAATGACAACAAAGCAATGCCCTTTCTAATAATGATGTATGGGAATGAAATCTGGAAACTGAAGGAAGAAACAGAGAAGGAAGATACACACTTTCAGTTTATTGGTAAAGAGGTGGTTCTAATAGTACCACTGATTCCAAGAATAAAATTTCACTGCTTCCTTAAGATGATGATCAGCCAAGCACAATGCTTGTTGTTTTGGGCATAACAGTAAATGCCTATAATAGACTGAAAAAAGATTATGGTTGGCAAATTTGAGAAAACTTGAAAAAGAGAAAGCCAGGGAATAAGACTTATCAAAGAGATGGAACGTTGGTCCTACCTGAGACGTTCTTTCTCAGTGGGTTGCGGAAGAGTCCAAGAATGGGTTAACTTGTCCTTTCTGCCCAGAGACTGAGTCATCAAATTGTAGCCACACCTCCATGCCTCTCTGCCTGGGTCCAGTTTTGACAAAGACGCAGCTGTGGATAAATGGCCTGATCAAAAACCCTGCTGAACTCCTGGACTACAGACCTACCATCTAGAGGATGCGTTTGGACTCTCCCGCAACCCACTAAGAAAGACCAACTCATGTAGGACCAATGTTCTTTCTCCAATATGATTACAGGAGAGTCCAAGCAACAGTCTTAAGGGTGGGAACTGACTGGTCTGGAGTCCCTGATGTAGTGTGCACTCTTTGAAGGATGCTTTGTTCAAAGGAAGCCTCAGCAGATACAAAGGTGTCCAGCTTATAGTGTCAGATGTCTTTGTTCTCTATTAAGATAGGGTCTATGGACTCCCCAAACAGGGAGCTTCCTGTGTAAGGAGATTCAGCTAGTCTCCGTTTTGATTTAGCATCCGCTTGCCAATTGCGAAGCCACAGCATCCTCTGAGCTGTAATGGAGAACTGTGTAATAGCCAACAACTTATTTATGTCTTGCTGCAAGCGAACATCCTGGGGAGAAACCCTTTCCTGTAACTGGTGAAGCCAGATCAGGGATGTATAGTTAAAGAAGGAAGCTAAAGATGCGTCTTTAATAGCCCATGACTGGTATGTTTTACCAGTAGAATTGTAGAATCAATTCAGATCTTTTGTCCTCCGCCCTCAAGCACTCCGCTATGTCGCCTGACACTACTGAGGAAGAGGAAGCAAGGGCTGCCACTGGGATGTCTAAGGTTGGCACCGGACGAGCCTGGGTGAGTTCAGCCTCCATGTTATAGAATCGCCTATCATTCCCACAACGAGTGGGAAAAGAGCCTGGGCAAGCCCATTGTTTTTGTACTACGTCCATGAATAGTTTAGGAACTGGAATCTCCTCCCATTCTGCCAGAGGCTCGGAGAAGAGCCGGTCTCCCGGATCTTGCTGTCCCATGGGTGTTGCTGTCACAGGGGTCCTGGTACCAAGTCGGGCTGTGGCCCTAGCCTTGTGTAATAGCAATTTGAATAGGGCCAGTGTAATCAACCCCGTAAAGGTGAGAGGATCAGGGGTTAGATCCTCATCTTCAGAAAGGTCAAGTTCTCTCTGACTATCAGTTCCTAGGAGAGAGGCCTCACTCCTCAGTGAGTGATAGACATCCCGATGCACTTGGAAGCCTGGCAAGTCTGTGAGAAGCTGAGACTGCAGTGGTCAAATGTAAGGCTTATAAGCTGCAGAGGCAGCTGGACTTCTTTGCTGGAGACCAGTCACTATGCCATGATAAATGGCTTGGGAAATAATGAATCTGAGATTCTCAGGTATCCCAAACATGGGACTTTCCATTGGGCGCAGTCCCGCCCCTGTGACCATGACTGTGACGTGTGAAGCTAGTCTGGGTCTCATTGGATCCTGATGCCGGGTTGCTGGAGCCATGCAGAATAATAAGTTATGTCTCCGCCCTCTGCAATAGATAATGGGGGAGGAGAATGCCTCATCGCCCCCTGGAGACTAATTGGTTCAGCCCGATAAGTTGGAAGCGACTATCGGTTCCAACTGGGCGGGAGGTAGATGGGATGGCCAGAGATTGGCATGGGAGTTTCCCTTGATTAGTCAGCTCCTTTTCGGCCAGGGAGACCTGCTTGTCTAGGCCTTCTGCCTTTTCCTTTCATCCTTCTCGCCGCCCTAGAAGGACGCTTCAGGAAAGAATACTTCTTTCTTTTTAAGGGGGCAAATGATCTGCTATTCAATTGCACCTTCAGATTCCTGAATGGCTCACTTCTCCCCCAGACTCGAGATTTGCCATCTTAGGTGGGAACCCCTGGAGTACAAAGCTATACTAACGAGGTCATTTGTGGGCGTGCTTAACGTGCCAGACTTTGTGCACTAACATTATCCTGCGATCCCAGGGCCTGGAATGTTGAAGTTCGCTGGCAATCGAATTAAGATCGCTGCAGGCAGCCGATTGTGCTGGGTGCGATCCGTGACTCCTACAAGGTTGGGGTCTCGATCTGCTGGCGACCTAGAGGGAGATCGCTGCAGTTGAGTGTTTGAATGTGCCTATGCAGGGACTTGAAAATGGCCTTTCAAGTCCCTGCAGAAGCCTGAATGCTCCGGGCAGCTTCAGGAGACTTCCCCATTCAGGTGGTCAGACAAGGGAAAAATCGATGAGCATGCCTCAACACGTGGCCAGCAGCTCTGGATGCAGCAGGGAGATTTCCCTGATCAGGTGGTTATGCAAGAAATCCGGAGGTGGCCACCAATAAACGGACGGCCCAGGCTTCAACACGTGGGTATCGGCTCTGGA
This sequence comes from Thamnophis sirtalis, assembly GCF_051295495.1. Taxonomy (NCBI): domain Eukaryota; kingdom Metazoa; phylum Chordata; class Lepidosauria; order Squamata; family Natricidae; genus Thamnophis; species Thamnophis sirtalis. The sequence goes on along the minus strand of NW_028261385.1, from coordinate 70,486,098 downwards.
TGTGGCAGGGAGATTCCCCGATTAGGTGGCTGAGAAGGGGAATCCTGAGGTAGCTGCCGGATGAGCCTGGGTGAGCCTGGGACAAGCAGCTCTCTCCTCAACATATGACTGGCTGCTCTGGAAGCAGCAAAGGGACTTCCCCGATCAGATTCTTGTGAGGGGAATCCTGAGGCAGCCACCGGTAGATGGGCGGCTCTGGCCTCAGAAAGCCTGGCCAGCAACTCTAATAGCAGCTGGCAGAAACAGCGCACCTAAGGAGCTCTGAGCTGGTCAAGTGGTGAGCGGTGCACACTCGCAGCTACCAACTTTAAGACTTTTGTAAATCACAGCGGAGTTTTTTTGATGGAGAGTCCAAGAATGAAGAAAGTCCTACACTCAAGGAAATATGTTTCTCTCTCGGGCAAGACTGAGTCCAAACTGGAGCCAAGCAGAGAGGCACGGAGGTGTGGCTACAATACAATGACTCAGCCTCTTGGCAGAAAGGGCAAGTTAATCTATTCTTGGACTCTCCCGCAACCACACTGGAGAATATGTGAAATTCTATGGAAGATCTTCAAATAAAGATCACTTACATTCATTCTTGGACAAGTGTGGCCTTCCCACAGTCACCTACACACTGTTTATGTCCTATTTTGATTACTGTAATGCTCTTCACATGGGGCTAATCTTGAAAAGTACCCAGAAGCTTCAAGTGGTTCAAAACACAGAAGTCTGCAAAGTTTTGCACAAACCAAGATTTATGCATTTGTCACCCCTTTTGTGGGAGCTACATTGGTTGCTGATTTGTTTCTGGATGCAATTCAATGTGCTGGTTATTGCCTTTAAAACCCTACGTGGCTTGGGATCAGGTTATTTAAAGGACTGATTTCTCCTAGTCTCATTTACACAGTCCATGAGAGGGCAGGTTTACGGGTTCCTTCCAGAAAAAGGGTCTTATGGGTTGTAGTTCCCTCACTATGGAATATCATTCCTTTTTGTCACTTTTCCAGAAGGTCCTGGAGAGGTTATTCTGTCCACAGCAGATACAGAGCCAGTATAAGTATATTTGCTGCTCCCACAGGGGGCAAGGAGATAAGGTTATATGGGTTTTATGTTGTGGGTTTTAATGTTGTAAGCTACCAAGGGGTATGAGTTGAGCGGCCATATAAATTTGTTAAATAAATAAATATTTTATTTGTATAAAAGTAATCAAATATACAATATGTTAAAAAATATTACAAGTAGTAGGGACCCAGTTACATTTTACAAAGCATACCTCTTTTCATATCCATCAAGCATAAGTATTGAAAATCAATGCATAAGCTATTCATAAAAGCTATATCTTGAAATATCACAGAATAGCTTTTTCAGAAGATAATTCTCATCTATCCCTGAATGAACTGCCCAAAATCTAGCAGCTTTTTTGAAAATAACAGGAATGCAGGCAGCATTTGTTTAGTGTTCACAGTTACAATAGTGATGAAAAAGAAATGTGACCAATCCTTGCATTTACTACCTTTGCAGGTTTGTAAAGCAAAGAAAAGCTTGAAGTAAGATCATAATCACAGATGCAGTTTCACTCCTCAACCATTTCACTTAGCAACTGAGTTGCCGGTTCCAACTGTAGTCACTAAATGAGGATTCCCTGTAGCAGATTCATACCAAACAATGAACAATTCTTCAAGCTGAAGGCACTATAACAACTTAAGGAACTCCAGTTCACGCATAACATTTTGCAATGAGTATTTTGGTTAGGTCTAATTTCCTACAGAATAAGAGTATGTATGATCAAAGTAGTCTGTGGGTTTTTAAGATTTCATTAAAATCAGTGCAACATGCTACTTAAAAGTGTTTTTGCATCCTTTTATTAAGAAACGCTTTGAAGTGAGAAGCATGAGCCATTCTGTTTTCTTAGCCTCATTTGGCAAGCAATTAGTTGAATTGCATTTCATTGCAAAGTCCTCCATCTTACTAAGACATGGTTGGCAAGTAGTTTAGCAATAGCAGTAGACTTATATACCGCTTCATAGGGCTTTCAGCCCTCTCTAAGCTGTTTACAGAGAGTCAGCATATTGCCCCCAACAATCTGGGTCCTCATTTTACCCACCTCGGAAGGATGGAAGGCTGAGTCAACCCTGAGCCGGTGAGATTTGAACCGCTGAACTGCTGATCTAGCAGTAGCCTGCAGTGCTGCATTTAACCACGGCGCCACCTTGGCTCTAGTACAACATGAAAGCATTCCTCTTGTACTAAAATAACTCAAAGAATGCTTATATGCAACTTATAATATGGTACCTGTAAGAGGGTATGGTAGCTCACCAATACATTTTTTTTATTGCTAACCTTACGTGCTTCCTAATTTTAGAATTAAAACTTTGAGATTGCTGGCAATTTTCTTTTCTCAGCCAAAATCTGCAACAACAAAAATGTTTTAGATTGCAATTCAACTGGAATACAACCAACAAATGATGGTTTATCAAACTGCAATGCATTTTCAGCTTTGTATATACCCTGTTGAAATACAACAGACAATTTAATGAACGTTCAAAATTACAACAGTCCCCACCAAAAGCTTTATACATAAGGTGACCAGATTTTCAGATTGGTAAAGAGGGACACCTTTGACCGGGGGGGGGGGGGGGGTTTGATTAAAAATTTTATACAGAGCAACAAAAATTTTCATATAACGCAAAAATAGTATTGTAATATTTTTTTTATTTCAACATAACTACAATTTACAAATACAAATTGTAACTGTTGCCAAACATCAAAATTTTGATCACGTGACCATGAGGATGCTGCAACGGTCGCTAAGTGTGAAAATGGTCGCTAAGTGTGAAAATGGTCATCAGTCACTTTTTACAATGCCATTGTAACTTTGGTCACTAAGCCCATTATACCACCTTTCTTGCCACAGTTCTTAAGTGAATAACTGCAGCTGATAAGTTAGTAACATAAGTGAATCTGGTTTCCCCATTTGACTTTGTCAAAAGGTGATTATATGACCCCAGGACACTGAAACCATCATAAATACGAATCTGTTGCCAAACATCAAAATTTTGATCGCGTGACCATGAGGATGCTGCAATGGTCGCTAAGTGTGAAAATGGTCGCTAAGTGTGAAAAATGGTCATCAGTCACTTTTTTCAATGCCATTGTAACTTTGGTCACTAAGCCCATTGTACCACCTTTCTTGCCACAGTTCTTAAGTGAATAACTGCAGCTGGTATTTTGTATTTTGGATAGAATCTTTTTTTAAATAGCCTAAGAAAATTTAAAAAAAGAATCCACACAGAATAAATTGAAGTAAAACATTTCAAACTATTCTTTCTATGCACAATATATTTCAAAGTATTCTGCATAGAATTTTTAAACATGGTTTCACTTCAATTTATTTTGGATAGAATCTTTTTTTAAATAGTCTAAGACAATTTAAAAAAAGAATCCACACAGAATTTTAAAAAATCCTATGCACAATAAATAAAATATTATTTTAAAATACATTAAAAAAGAAAAGAAAAAAACCCAGCTCACTTACCAGAAGGCTTGCATTCCAAGTCAACCAAGAATGATGTAGATGTTAATACAAAGAACTGAGCAAATTGAAATGGTGAAATTAGTCAGGGAAATATTTTTCAAAGAAAAATGAGGAGCCACCATTTTTTCCACACAAGCCGACCTCCAACCTCCATGCCCCTCCCCTCCAGAAAATCGAGGAAGTAACACTCACTACCTTTCTAGCCATGTATTTCCAGGAGCTCTATGGTACTAGGTCATTTTTTCTTATAAAATGAGGTAAAAGGGGTGCGGGGGGGTCCATTTTCTTGCTTTAAAGTTTTAATATCTTCAATGAAAGTACTGAAACAGAGAGAGGGATTAGACAGGGTGTCTTTTGTCTTGCCCCGGTTAGGATTTCTTAAGCAAATACACTGGGCTTTCAACATGAAGCCAGAAAATCGGGACTTTTTTAAAACGCCCCGGGACACGGGACAAATTGTTAGAAATCGTGACCGTCCCGCTGAAATCAGGACGTCTGGTCACCTTATTTATACATACATATTTATCAAAATTATAATGGCTGCACTGGGCCTGCGGTCATACACCCTTATGACCCACCAAGAGTCACTGCAGTGTCTCCTCACCTCTTCCCCATTCCACCCCCGCCAAAATCCTGCAACGCCCCCCACATGTCCATCATGCTTCACTAGTACCATCTGAAGCTCTCTGGACCTCATGTTGTGGAAGGCAGGCAGGCATATGTCCCATGTCACATGGCAATGATCCAAATGCAACTAACTGCTTTTTTGTCCCACCCATTTGTCAGACAAACTGCTTGCTTTTGCTGCCTTAGAAAGGTTTGTATAGTGCTGTAGAAGCTTCTGAATGGTCAGAAACCTTCTGCAGCATTGTGCAGACCTTGGTAAGGCAAAGTGTGCACAAAGCAGTTGTCCTGCACTATGCAGCAGTGACCTTAATACAGCTGCCATTATTTCTATTTTTCCATTTGTGGGTGGAACAAAATTGCAGCTACTTTTCAGAACTGTGTCATATAGCCACACAAAGAAGAAAATAATTTTAGCACCATAAAAGGCCTTGCAGTTCTTCAAAAGTAAATAAGGAGAAGGGTGTGGGAATCATGTCTAAGCTCTGGGAGGACCTGGTGGGAGTGAGAAAAGGCCTTTTGGGCACAGGAAATGGAGCATAGGTATCTCAGAAGTGGGGGAAGTCTTGAGAGAGCCAGAGCAGGCAGGCCTGCACCTCTACTAGGCCTCCAATGGCCTCCCCCATCCAGGAGGCACCCCATGTTCTACTTAATGATCCACAGGTTCATTTTTATATTTCATTAGGGAGAGAAGGGATCAGGGTGGTTAATTTTACCTAATGTCACATTTTACCTAACATCTGCCACAACAGGTGATTCAGTCATATCTCAAGATCTGGCTCTCCCAGCAGGCCTGGGGATAGGTTTCCAATTTACCCGCCCGAGTGTTGACTGTTGAATGCATGTTGTGGCTTACCATTTTATTTTGTTCACTATTGTTTGTCTCTTGGTACTGCACCCCCTCCCCTTGTGATTGTAAGCCGCCCTGAGTCCCCTCAGGGAGAAGGGCGGCCTATAAATCTCAATAAAATGAGTAAAATGAGTAAACCTGTACACAGTAATAGTTATTATTTAGCCTGTCTCTAATTTTGAAAAAAAATTACTAGATAATGTTTTATTGCCTGCAAATTAAGAATTAAATTAAATCAAAAGGGTGTGATTTAGTACTCTTTCCCTTAGAGTCCAGGCTTTTGAGCATCTATGAAAATAAAATCATTATAATTTGATATTACGGTATCAAGTAATGCATATAGCATTTAAGACTGCTTTCCTCCCATGAACTTAACTCCATGTAACATACTGTCTTGATACTTTACACTTTTCAATATATCAGATCATATTCCTCAAATATACAACACAAAATAAGAACTTTCCAAATCTACTACCTTGCAAACTGTTTTTGAGTGCTATATACATTCGAGGCCTACAAATTATTAACTTTGAAAATGATTTTCATCCATGCCTTCTCTTCTACTGTGCCTTCCAATAGATTAAATCCCCTAAAATGGCCAGCAATACAGCATAGTTACAATGAGAAGAACTTTTAAAATGTAGAGCCATGCCCTCTCCTCAAACATGGCATAACTCTTCTAAATCTATTTCAATTTTAGCTTCTAATGAATTTAGCTGAATACTTTCATACACAAATTCGTATCTCTTGTTATCCATCCTTTCTTAGTTATCTGTGGTACTTATTTGGAAGAGGGAAGGTGTCATTTATATTTGTTGCGAACACCATGGTAGAGAAAAATGCTGCTGTAGGCAAGCAGATTTGCATGAATTAAATAAAGTATCTAAAAAAGAAGAATTAGAGAGACCAGAGCTATTGTTGTCCTTTAGAGGAGATAAAAATAAATCCTGTAAATTTCAAGACGTTATAGACTTTTCCTTTTTTTGTATAATGTATTTTTTCATGGTGAAGAATCCACTTTATCTATAGGCTTTCTACACAAATTAATAACATGAAAAAATCAGAATCCACAACTGATTGAAGGTCTCTATGAATAAAGAAGATTCACGACGTCTTGCAACTGATTTCCAGAGTTTCAGAAATTAATAACTGGCCAATGTTCATAATGCCCTTCTTCAGCCAATTAGAGTCTGGGATTTTGTATCATCTGATTATAATAGGTCTGAAATATGTTTTTATAGCTGTTTTGGTAATTGAGGAAAAGGATTGTTCATCAAGTGCATTAATATACTAGTTAAACAACAATGGCACAAGAATACAGCCTTGTCTTACTTCTTGGCTAATAGCATATAATTTGTCATTGGCATAGCTTCCTTAGGTATTGCATTTAATTTTTATGTTAATTTTATCATACAGTTAAAGGTCAGTGATAGCACCTTTTTTCTAAGAAGAGTTTTGTAATTTGCTGCAACGATTGGGTAAAAAAAGAAATCAAATTGAAAGCTACTCTAAAATCCATAAAAGCTGTAAAAAGTGAAACCTGTTGGTTTGTAGAATCTTTCTGCCTCATTTTTTAAGAACTAAAACATGGTCAAAGGAGGTCAAATTCTCAATCAATTTGTTCCTCCATTCATATGTTCTCTTTGACCATCTAATTTCAGAAACTTAACAGTAAGGTACTTTTCAGGAACCTGATGATCAGTAATTAGTTGCAGAGTCCAATCACCTTTTTTTATAAATGGGTCGGCTAGGTCACTGGGAGGGTTTAGTAAAGTAGATAGTATTTTTTCTTTCATCTCCATTTAATCATATCTGATTTTGGAGACTGACTGGACAAGTCCCTGTAGTTTTCTTGGCATGGTTTTTCAGAAATGATTTGCCATTGCCTCCTTCCTAGGGCTGAGAGAAAGTGACTGGCCCAAGGTCACCCACCTGGCTTTCTGCCAAAGGCAGGTCTAGAATTCATGGTGTCCCAGTTTCTAGCCTGATGCCTTAACCACTACAATTAATTGTCTCTCTCGTTTAATGATTAAAATTATCTTCTTTACAAACACCTATTATGTAGGTAGGGTCAACAGAGAAGATATATTTAATTGTTTGCCTAATTTCATCACATCATGTAATCTTTCACTTTGCCCACACATAGAAGGAAAGCTGAAACCCTGTCCAAGACTCTCCAAAGGCATCAAATCCGGGGCGGGTTGCTGCCGGTTTTGCTACCGATTCGCTGCACTTGCATGAGCTGTTCAGTGTAAATTGTTCTTCGAGCATGCACAGAACAATTTACAGTGAACTGCGCACACACAGTCACTAAAAAAACAAAATGGCCGTGGCCAGCGGCAGCAAGGAAATCTGTTCGGGGGCGTGGCAGGCCTGGGTCGCTGCCGGTTCTGCGACCCAGGCCTGAATTTCACTACTGGTTCGGCCGAACCAGGCTGAACCGGCAGCAACCCACCTCTGATCAAATCTCCAGATTTCCCTTAAATCCCTTCAAAGAGATGGAAAGACATCTTATTCAACAATCTGATTTGGAGTAATTCAATGAAATCTCATTTAATTTTAATTACCTCTGGAAAGCATCACACAGCCCAATTTAACAGACGTGTAACAAAACAGGGAAATCTCAAGTGCCAATTATTTATATCTGCAAATTATTTATATCATTTACACACTTTAAAGTCAAAAAGGCATATATTCATTCAGTTATCTGTTCAGCAAATCATTTATCATAATTCCCTCAAGAACATTATTTTACTTAAGTTATTGCTGTTCTTTTGTCCCTTGTATATTTAGCATAATTAACCAAGCAAGACAAACATCATCTTTCCTATTAATATTCCCACGTTCTGTAGCCTCAACAGAAATGTATTTTGATAACAGTCCCTTAATCTCTTTTTACCTACCAAATTACATTTAAACATTTAAATTGCCATTATTTTTAATTCTCTTCACGTCTCATTACATTCATCTCTTACACTGATGCTGCTCTGCTAACACTATTTTTACAAGCAAATGTGTAGGCAATTTAAGAAAGGACAGCAACCAATGGCCCAGGAAAGTGAAGGAATATAACTAATCATATTTAAAAGGTCTGAGAAAACAGATGGGGCCCTCAACACATTTTGATTGTATCACAATTATGATGTGAACCATCAGACATATGTCAACAGAAAAAGGTAACACGGAGATACAAGATAAAATTCTGTCAACATGGAATAAAGTACTGAAAAGCTCTTCTAAGGAAAGAAAGAAGGTTTTTTTATTATTGACACAACTCTCTGATGGAAAAAGTACAAAATTGAGAGAATTAATTAAATATAATTGGTGGAAAAAGCATAACCTAATACAGTAAGCAATACAATACAATTAGTTTCTCAAAGTGTGGTAAGGACCTCTGAGGTTCCCAAGACCGTTTTTTGGGGGGGGGGAAGGTGTTCACAAAATCAAAATTATTTGCCGATTCATACTGAAAAATAATATAGTATTAAAATCCTATCAAATAATCATGAGAAGTTGTAGTAGCAATGAGTATGCCAATTGCAATTTTAACATGATACGTATTAATAAATATAATCCATTGAAATGAAATCTCTTGCAGGATCCTCTATGATTTTTAAAAATAGGAATGGGTCCTATTTAAGAAATACTAAGATTCAAATTTAAGTTTAAGAAATATGTCTGTCTGTGTGTGTGTGTATGTATATGTGTAGATGGATGGTTGGAGATAAAGATATATAGTGTATATTTCAATTCCTACCTAACAGATTTCAATGAAGATGTTTATAAGGAAATGGTGTTAACTGTTTTAAAATTATGATACAGTGGTTAGAATGCAATACTGCAGGCTACTTCTACTGACTGCTGGCTGACTGCAGTTTGGCAGTTCGAATCTCAAGGGCTCAAGGTTGACTCAGCCTTTCATCCTTCCGAGGTCGGTAAAATGAGGACCCAGATTGTTGGGAGCAATATGCTTACTTTGTAAACTACTTAGGAAGGGCTGTAAAGTACTGTGAAGTGGTATATACCGTGTTTCCCCGAAAATAAGACAGGGTCTTATTTTCTTTTGACCCCCCCCCAAATTTTGCTTGGGCCTTATTATTGGGGAGGGGGCTTATTGGTTTGGGGTTGCTGGGTGGCTTCTCTCTTGCGAGTGGGCACCCGAAGAGCCGGGCACAGCCTCGGGGCAAAAGGCTGTGTTGCGCTGTTGCAGCAGCGCAACAAAGTTGCCATGAGGTGATCATGCTCATAAGCAGCTGCCTGGCAACCCCCCTTTCTAGCCGGGCAGTGCGCCATTCACCGACCCAGTAATATCCCAAAGGCACTAAGCCGCATGGCTCTCTGCCCGGCTGGAAAGAGAAGTTGCACAAGCACTTGTTCTGCCTCCCGCTCGCGTGGCTCCCAGCCTCACCATGCCCAGCTCTTCCTGCAGGGCTGGGCCAGGGCATGGCCACTGCCGTGGCCCTGCCCTGCTGCCACCACCGCCCTGCTGCCGGCGCCGCCATGCTCCAAGCATAACCGGCTTCCAAACTCCGGAGATCCGCTGACGAATCTTCCGGCAGTGGCCACTCTGGGACTATGCTCTATGGTTGTGGGCTGACTGCGGGAAGACTCTCTGTCCCACCTGAGTCTTCCAACAAATGGAGGGCAAAAAACAGCCCCAATGGACCAACCGGTCATTTTGGAGTTGGGCAGATTCCAAATCAAATCAAACCAAATCTTCACAATAAGATTCAATTTTAGTATATTATATATAATTATCTCTTATTCCTTTAGTTCAGCCATTATTTGAAATACTGAGGGGAAAAGTCTGAAGAGTCCATTAGTCTTGTTTTTGTTGGTTTGTTGTTTTTTAAATAGGCAAACATAACTGAAGAAATAGATGAATTTGTTCAGAATGAATATGTTCATTCCATTTCTCTGAACATGAATGCCCTCCAAAAATTTCCCATGCATAAAAAAGTCTATTGGTGTGAATAACTGTAGAAAGGAAAACAGAAAAAGAGGACTGAGATAAGAAGGGAAGTTGATGAAATTTGTTTATGAAAAAGTATTTTAAATCTTTTATAATTACTTAGGGCATTTCAGTAACTCAAGATTCAGAATTAAAATATCTATATTAATTATTAAGCAATTTTGAAGTAATAGGAAGAAAGCAAGTGTAAGAAAGTATCACACAATCCAATTTCAGTCATAGAAAAATGACAATGCTAATTAGATGTGAAGCACTAAGCCATTTATTTCACTGTCATTCACTGCTAGTTTTTATTTTACAGTCAATTTAACATGGCTGTTTTTTAAAATCACTGATCACCTGAATTATAACAGGATTTATAAGCAAACAGGTTTGCAATTTCTAAGTAAATTAACACCATGAAAAGATCTAGGAAGAATGAATATGTTACAGTTCATATTCACGTAATCCAGCACTGTATATATACTTGTCAATAATATGATACGATGCTTGTTTTTCTTCAGGAGGGAGGATACAAAAAACGGTGAAATACATATGCAGGAATGTAAATTTCCCCACTGCAAAATGGCAATATATATGAAAAATTCCAGCATCTATTATTGAATGTTGACTAAACAAGTACTTAATAAATCTGAAACCTTATTTCAGATTGTTACCAATTTCATAAAATCAAACATTCAATCTTGTTTTATTATATGAATTATTTTGCAATGCAAAACACAGTGAGTGGTTGTCATTGTTCTAAGCTAGTCTAAACCATTACTTTCAAATAATGTTTTCAACTTGAAGTTGATAGCATTTATTAGTCAACATCTCAAATATTCAGTTGCTCACAAAAGCCTTTTTGTCACTATCGTGTCTTACTATTTTGTCACTGTCGTGTCTTACTATTTCCTATATAATCAGAGAGGGATGCCTGTGATAGAGATGGAGCCTTAAGTTTCTATATAGAAAGTAAAGAAGATGGCCTTCAGGGAGATAGGCAGAAGTTGTGGTCGAGGCAAAACTGGCTAAAGCATTTTTAAGTCAAGAACATCCAGATAACATTCCAAAGCAGTTTAGAAATCTCCCTAATTTGTTGATGTATGAAAAGGTGGAGGTATAGAAAAATTGGATTTGAAAGTTTGTTATTGTAGCCAATCTTGTAATAGTAGATTTAGCCTTCCTATGTAATTTATTTCCTAGAGTCTCTAGACTGAACTACCTGATCACTTGAGATCTAATATCCATCTCCAGATATATCAATAACAATAATCATAGCAAACATATCATGTAGTGTGTTTTTTTTAGAACCTGGTGAATTTTTCCAGTGATCCCCCCAAAAGCATCATTAAATTAGATACTGTACAATAATTAATTTACACAAACACAAATATTGGTTCATGTCCTTAAGTTTCCACTTAAATCAAGCACTGCAAATGGTCTTTTTTTTAATTGCTGGAAAAATTTACAAGTTCTAAAAGTGCCTTAATGCAAACAAAGTGACAGTTCGATTTTTACAAACAATTTCACATGTGATTTCAAGACTACTCCTTTCCTCAAACCCAGTTTGGGAGGTGCTAAAATGTGATTTAGGAAAAGAAGTAGTAGAGAAGTCCTGCCCCATAAGCATAATACATATGAAAACACACCCAACAGAATTTAGAAAGTGCTTAAGGTTAAACAGAATTACTCTTTAGTTCTTTACCCAGAATCCAAGTGAGATCTGTATCATAATTCTAACTGTGATTTGTTTTTGTTTTTTAAATCACTGATTTTATACAACATCTCTAAATGAAATGTCAGGAAATTCTTCTGGATTTCTTTTGTAGCAATTATACCTAGGATTTCAGCCTTAACTTTACAGATTAAGAGATTGAGAAGGGGGTTATTTTTAATTTACTGCTACTGATGAAACAACAGCAACTGAAGTCATTGAAAAGGAAAATGTAAACCCCAATAGATAATATTTAAAACCAGTCTTGGCATTCTTGAATGCTTGAAAGTTCTTGGTAAACAGTCATTATATGGATAGATACCATACTGTACCATAACCATTACACGTACCAATGAAGCAGAAGCAAGAATTAGGAAGAACAAAACTTCAAATTATATACAATAGAGATTTATGATACATTCTTCTGATTCTTTAAATGATTTGAAAACAACACAAACGAAACAGGATAACTTCACCAAAAAAACGCTGGATCATGCCAATTTCCTTATGTTCCCAAATCACACAGACATTAAATTTCCAAGAATTACATAATTTTAGAAGGAACTCTATAATCCAGTTGTGCTTTTCCATCTAACCACTCACCTTACGTATAGCATACTAACTGAAATTCTTCTGTAGAGTTTATTTCTGCCCTCGGACAGGCCAAGGCACCCCTGAGTGCTCATCAGTGCAATAGATGTAATAATGATTTTGTACTTTCAAAGCTGAGAGAGAGAGAGAGCAATTATTTCCTTTGTCCCTGAATACTCAATGTAATTTGACACCAGTAACACCCAACACTCTTGGCATTCAGTCCACAACTTCCATCTGTAACTCTCTTTGAACTATAAATCTCTTGGTCTGAGGAACTGACCTAATTTTGGGACTTTGTGCCTCTTTCTGATTTGTAACATCCTGCTCAGTTCTGGAGAAATGAAATAACTGCACACTTTTATGCCACTTTTATCCTTATAAACTCTTTTCCAGATAGAGATGTTGGAGTTTTCCCTCAGAGCAAAATAGTAATCCTTTAATTATTGCTTCTTATTCTCTGTGAAGGAACCCATGCTACATTAGTCTTTACTCAGAAACATAGTTTGAAACCATGTCTGTACTTTTCTTTCAACTGTCTTGTTTATCAGGAGAGCTAGACTCATTTTAAAAAGTTCAGATATTCTTATTTTCTTTAAACTACCACTATCTGGATTAGGAACCATATACCCAGCTTTAAATTTTTATAGTAAAATATTCTTACATAGATCAGCTCCATCCACACTTTTTCTAGCTTAGATCTAGAACTTTTTTCATAATCAGAGACATTTCAAAACATGAGAGAAGTTTTTGAATTAAAATAATATAACTGTTCTTCTGAAAGCAAAACAATTATTAAAACATAATTGTTTGCAAATTTTTGAAAGGAAAAAGTTTGAGATAGAATAAAAGATGTAAAAAAATGTTTCAAATGACAACTATGGCTTTTACGGGGTATATCGAATATATGGAACTGAATTATGGCTTATTATACAAATGAGGCAACAACATAATCAATCAAAGAATTCTGTCATTTTTCTAAATGATTTCTTAATTCTTGTCAACACATATCTTACTCCAAATTCTACTTTTTAAAAAAGCATCTTGAAATAGTGTCACTTGAAAATATATTATATGCACATTTGTTCCCAACACATATTTTTGACATCTTAATAATTATTTTTTCAGGGCTTTCTTTCCAACTCAAACACATAACAGGAATTAGTTTTTGTAGTTAATATCCCTTCATTTACAGGTTGTATACTGTATGTTAGAATTATTATTTCAAGAACTATTAAAATACTGATTTTTATGATACTTATTTATACTGCTTTATTTGACAAGTAGGTTTACAACTAAAGATTTATTTACCAATAGCCAAAATAATGATACCTTACCATCTGTTTATATCAGAACCAAGTTGTCTCTCCAGATTTTGGTTGTCATGGCATCCATTTCATATCAAGTCCCCCTCCTCAGCTTTCTATATTCTGATTCCTATCTATTCAACCTGTTGCTATTTTACCTGGTGCTTTCAAAATATAACACACATCTTCAGACAATTCCAAACATATAATTTATAGAGAAACTAGAAAACTATTAAGGAAAGATCTTTAATTATTTAAAATAATCTTCTAAATAAAATTAATGAATAATGCAAAGCTACTAGTCAACTGACATTGCTACCCTTCCACTTGAAACTTCATATGTTTCTGCTCAACCTAAGAGTTATATAGTCCTCATCTTCACAGTTGAGCCATTGTAACTAATTGTTGCATGGATTATGAGCCTCATTATCTCAAAATGGTCTAATAAATTATCTATTATTCTGCAACAATGAATACAGAATTGAAGAAAATACTAATCATCCCTTCCTCCAAATGCATTAGAAAGCCAACAGTAAATTGCAGACAGAATAATTACATCATTTACCAAGATACAGAACAATTAACAGCAGTCCAGAAGGTAATCACCGATCGGTTCAGTTGAAGCAATTTTAACATTGTATTCAACTATCTATACACCGGGAATTGTCAATGAATGAAGTAATGATATATAGCAAGGTTGGGCAAGATAAGTAGGTCTTAGTAACAGGTGGATTTCACTGTTACATACTGTACTCAGATTTAGCATTAAGGACATCTCTCCACTAAATACAAGCTTTCCTCCTGTCTTAATAAGCACCGAAGGACCATCAGCATTTGTTATGTTCCCAGCACGTGCAACGTTCATTATCACCCATGTAGCATTGCAGTCAACAGAAGGGGGAAGTTTACACCAGAGAGAAATGTGTTGTAGTGGCATAATGGATGGCAGACAATGAAGGCAATCCCTTTATCGTTTAAAATGGGTCAAAGAAGGCAACACTAGATGTCGAAAGGAAAAAAAAAGAACGGCATTATGTACAGTTAACCATTCGCCACCTGGCGCTTGTGATGTAAGACCCCCATGGAAACGAGGGTTCGAGAAATGACCCTGCTTTTATTTGCTGTAAACTACTTATATTTGGGGGAGGAGGGGTTTCCTACACAGAAACCCGAACATCAGGCCAGGTTCCTCTCAGCCTCGGCGCCACAGGAGGGGAAAAACAAACCATCGCCGAGGGCGACCCATTCACCCGAGAGAGCGCGCGCAGCCTACGGTTATGAAGTCTCCGGCACACCAACACATGCCTCGCGCTTTGATCTGGCGAAGAGCAACAGCCCCACCAACTCCCTTCCACGCCCCGTCGGAATCGGGCGCCAATTCCTCTCAGAAGAGAGAAAGTGACCGACCTCGATGGCCGCTCGAGGCCGGCCCACGAGAGACCTGGCGGGGCAGCAGGTCCACTGAGAGAAACTGGCATCCTAATAAGGCAGAAGTTGAGGCGCGCCGCACGAAAAACGGCGCCAAAGCGAACCAGAACCGAGGCAGCCGGCGGCTTACCGGAGGCTGTTGCGAAGCCAACCCAGAGCGTTTGGTGGAGCCCTGCCTGGAACTTAACCTCTTCCACGACTCCGCGAACCTCCCTCGACTGGCGCTCCGACTCCTCCGCCTGCCAAGTTCTTCCTTGTCGGAGCAGCCTTTCTCCGCCTGGCTGGGACTCCGCCACTTCTTCCCCATCTCGGTGGCCGACGGAGCCCGCGAGACATTAAGTTGAGGCTTTTCCTCAGGAAAAAAGCGCCCCGCGTCTGACTGCAAGCGGGCGTCAGGCGGCACCTCAGAGCGCTTCTTTCTCCTCGCCCTTTCTCGGCGCGCCAGGCAGCCGGCTGGCGCGCGCGCGCTCTTGGTGTAGCCGGCACGCCCGCTCCCCCGTGGGGGCTGCGGCTGCGGAGCTCTCCCTCGCTCTGGTTCGGAGCCTCGGCGGACTCTTAGGAAGAGCAGCTCCCGTGTCGCCCTTTTCCTCGACGCCGGTGGTCGAGGCACCCTACTGGTGGCTTTCAAAAGTCCCGTTGCCAAGATACCTGGGCAAGGAGGTTGCCTGTTTTTTTGCCGGGTTTTTTCCCTTCAGGTGTGCCGAACGGCAGATGCAACAAACAGCACAGCAACAAACAGCACACCTTGCCGCTCTTCCCAGCCACCCACCCCGGCCCTCCCTGGGAGGCAATTGCTCTCTCGACAGCTCCAGAAGCGGCGCATGACACTTACAAGACAGCCCATCAGGGACCGCCAGAGACTAGACGCGACGTGCCCTTTTGACACTTTCCCAAGAGGAGACCGGACAAGGGATTCGCATTCCCTGCCCCACAAACTTGTTTCTCTAAAAAGTGGGGCTGCATCTCTAAAGTCTAGATATTGGGTGTCATTCTTTACAAGCAGTGCCCAGCCTTTTGGAGCCAAGGTTCGTTTAACATTCTCCCCTCTCCTTAACTCAAGTTTTTTGCACACATCAAGCAGCAGCGTTTGGATAGCTAAGGGGCTATCCAAAAAAAAAAAAAAATCTGAAGATCCAAAGTATCTGAAGGCAGAACAAGAAGCAATGAATGGAAACTAATCAAGAAGAGAACCAGAATCAGGAAGAGAACTTTCTGACAGAACACTTGATCAGTGGAAGGACTTGCCTTCAGAAGTTGTGGGTGCTCCATCACTGGAAGTTTTTAAGAAGAGATTGAACAATCATTTATTTGAAATGGTGTTAGTTCTCCTGCTTCAGCAGATGGTTGGACTAGAAGAGGTCCAAGGTCCCTTCCAACTCTTATTCTGTTATCTAACCCTGGGACTAGAATCCCCCAACACACTAGGACACAAAATATAGTCTGTTATGCATACTCTGCCTAAATAACATACAGAGTCTTTATGGAGTTTTTACCTTCTAGTTCCAGTTGGTGTTTTTGGATGCACTTTGCTAGTCTTCTGCCTGCCTGTCCTACATAATGACTGCCACAGTCCTTAACTCTGTACACTGTAGATGACTTTTTTTATTTTGGGTTATTGGGTTTTGGTCTGTTGGTTGTTTCCGAAATATTTTGGTAGATGATAATATTATCTTTTTCATAAGCTGTGCTAGTTGTGCTATAATGGGAGAGACTCCAGTAAAATAAACAGGTTGCCTTTCCCCTAGAGTAGAAAAAGTAGCAGGGAAAGTGGTTTTTTAAATTGTCAATACATTCAGCAAAGTAAGAAAAAATGTTCTAAATGACTTTAAAAGATGAGAAATGAATGAAAAATTAGTCTCTAACTTGCCTAATTCAGTAAACTGTGTCTCAGTTAATGTCAATTTAATAAGTTGTATTAACAGAGTCAGTATACCTTTAAATATGAATTGTTGGAGACCACAGGGGAAGATAGGCTATCTTCCATGTCAGTGGAAGATGACTAGAGGTATCTGGATGGCCAGGATGCTTTATTATGGGAAATTCTGTGTTAAATAACAAAGTCCCTTTAAGGTCATGTTCATATTCAACAAATTGAATCTGGCACTATTCCAGCATCAAATGCATGAAAAAACCCAGGATTAAGTTTCTGATTAACACAGGAGTCATCTCATTGAGTATTCCAAACAGTATTTCCTTTTACCTACTTATCTATCTGTCTTAGTATGAACAGAATCAGAGTCATTGGGAAAGGTGGAGGGAGTGAAAAGAAAAGACAAAACCATTACAGACAACCATTTGTCAGGTCCTCCTTTTTTTGTGCTGGATACCAGAACCTTTGGTCAATCATCTCTTTATATCAGACAGTATTGAGATGCCATGGCTGATATGAGACATCCAGCAACAAAGTTTAGGTGCAGGTAAAAGGGATGAATCATATAAAATGTTAACCTATCTGAATGATTAATCTGGCCACTGTAGAACTTTTTCTTCCTTAGACAAAAAACAGGAGCTGCTTTTTGCAAAAGTAATTGGAATGCCTGATGAGATGACTGTTTTGATTTTAATGGGATTGTCCCTGGTTGTCTCATTCATCTGGCATCAAATAATTGGTTAAGTTAATCATGAGTTGTGCCAGAGTCAGTTTGTTATCTCATGTAAACAAACTATAATTCTGCCCCTGAAAAGCCTGAAATGAGTGGCAGCAGGTCCCTATCATGTCTTCTCTGCTTATAGGATTGTTTTTTGTGTGGCTAATCATAGCCTTGCTAACAGTTCTAAAAGGACATGTCTTCATGACATCAGCTTTGTGATAGTCCCTGAAGGCCACAGGGAAAGTCTAAAGTCATCCTTAGCTGTTTTAGTTTTAAAGTACTGATCTTCCCTTTCTTATGACACAAGGCCACAACATCTTTGACATGATGACACTGATGATGTACCTGATGATGTGGTCAAGGGCTAGTTTCTATCTAGCTCTTTGGTTATTGTAAATTGTTGCATAGGCATTCCCTCATCTTTGGTTGCTGATCACTGCCATCCATAGCTATTTTAGTATGGACTGCTACAGGGATCAGATTCATGAAAGAAAAAAAAAGAAATGTCAAAAAAAAAGGAAATGTGAAATATGAAAACATTTTTTAAAAAAAAATCCTGAGGACAATTAACCAATGGAACAGCTTGCCTTCAGAGGTTATGGGTGCTTCATCACTGGAAATTTTAAGAAGAGACTGGACAGTCACTTGTCTGAAATGGTATAGGATCTCCTGCTTGAGCAAGGGGGTTGGACTAGAAGATCTCCAAGGTCCCTTCCAACTCTATTCTGATTCTGATGATCTGACTGGGTGTTCCCGAAGCCCTAGTCATGTGGACTTTACACGTTGGAAATAGTAGTAGATCTGTTTCAGAAAAAAACATCATTCCTGAAAGTACATACAGGCTTTAAACTTTGCCATTCTGAAATAGCATTATTCTGGAATAGAGCTACGTCTCAGTTAATAACTTGATAGCCATCTTCCTGTAAATGTATTCCCATAAACCATGTGCATAGAGCCAGAATAAGCTTTGGCCATATGTCAAAAATAAGTGATATGTTTTTCTCCCCAAAAAGATATAAAAAGATCCACTTTTAAATTATAATATTTCAAATTTTTTGTGCATTCTTAATTTAGAAATAGTAATGTTAACAGTGTTAACATTTTCTTCTAAAATGCGAGATCTGAAATTACATATAGCAAAGTAAGTTGTAAGTATTCTGATCTCCCAATTTGAATAATTCAATCATAAAAATGAAGATGCAAAATATTCATAGCGACCCTACAAGATACAGATATATATTCATAGCTAATTGTCTCTTTGTGTCTGAGGGATCTATCAACCTTAGGGTTGACCAGATAGGAAACACAACCAGATGAGCTAATTCTGCTTCATTATAAAGTTACATTAAGGTAATACATGTAATCCTCAACAAATGACCCTAATGGAGCCTGCGAACCAATGAATCAGCAAAACTACTGTAAAGTCACATGATAAACAAACTCTGCTAATGTGGCTGTGTTGCCAAGCACCTGACATTTGGTGTGGAGGAGGCCCAACTGTCAGAATTTTGAATTTGGGTCAGAAATCAGCTTTTCAGATTCGTAACTTTGAACAGTTGCACAGCAACTGGTCATAAGTTGAGAACTGCCTGTATTGCAAATCTTAAAGTACAATACAAGTAGTCCTCTACTTACAACAGTTCATTTAATGACTGTTCAAAGTTACAACAGCCCTGAAAAAGTGACTTATCACCATTTTTCACACTTACAACCTTTGTAGCATTTCCATGATCAGTGATCAAAATTCAGATGCTTGGCAACTGACTCATACTCATGACTGTTGTTGTGTCCCAAGGTCATGTGATCACCTTTTGCAACTTCTGACAAAGTCAATGGGGAAGCCAGATTCACTTAACAACCATGTTACTAACTCATCAACTGTAGTGGTTCACTTAACAATTGTGGCAAGAAAGGTTGTAAAGTGGGGCAAAATTCACTTAACAAACATCTCACTTAACAACATAAATTTTGGGCTCAATTGTGGTCATAAATCAAGGACTACCTGTAATCCAGCCATTCCCCTTACAACCCGAAAAACTGGTGAGAGTTGCTTCTGAGCCTCTTGACTCACCTCCTAGCCAGTTGCAGGCTATGCAGTCTCTTAAACGACCATTCCCTAGCCTAGGCAGTTTTTCTTGATCCTGTCTCCAAGATATACCCACATACCATCACAGGATCCCATTCGGTTACATTGTCCAAAGGCCAGATACTTTATTTTCTCAGTATTTGATCAGCGGCAGAGGTGAGCCTTATCCTAGTCTTTCTGGTTTAATAATATTAGATGAATGGCAGAAAGTTGTACTGAATCCCTAAAAGACAGCACCTGTTAAGAGATTATAGCAGCCTTATATAAACTTGATATTTTCTAGAAGTATGGCCTTCAGTTCTCTAAATTTTTTAGAATGACCCTGCTGTGACTTGAGTTTCTGGTTGGTTGGGCATAAAGGTTGGATAAAGTTGGTTATAGAACTTAATAGTGATATGTACAAATGAAGGGCTTCAACTAGAGGTATTATTTAAATTATGTAGCAACAACTAGTTTTAAGAATAAGACATCATGTTGATTCTCCAGAATGAGAAATATCAGGCGATACCAGCACCTTTTATTTTTTAAAAAGTGTATTATTTCAATCAGATTAAGAAAAAAACCTAACAAGTCACAGCCATGCCAGTAAGAAAGGAATTCCTACTGAGGTGATCTGAACCACTTATATTGCAAGAGGACTGATCTTTCTTGTTTCCTTCATATTACACTATTCCGAATTCTGTTCAGGAATTGAGAAATACATTGGCTCTGGAATATCCCCACTTCCCTATCTCTTCTTTCTCTGTGGTGTGGTGTGTGTGGTATGGTGTGTGGGTGTGGGTGTGGGTGTATGTGTGTGTGTGTGTAAATCCCTTGAGCTTTATGGCAATACTTGAGGATAGAAAATTTGGTCCTAGTTGCTCTCATCAGAGTATTAAAGAGATAAGGAGAAATAGCTTTATATAACTCTTAAATGAGGATTGTGGAAATATGAGTGCTTGGAAAGTTTATTTTCTTTATTTAACTTCCCCCATTCTTTTTTTAAATTTTTTGATATTGTACCCTTTAAAGGCTTTACTAGTTAAGCTGAACAGTTATATAAATCTAAACTCACTGGCTATGCTTCTGCTTAGAACCTGGTTGATGTAATACAGTTTTGAGCCACAGGTCTTACTGACGTGAATAGGCAGGTGTAGATATAAAAATTGGGAATGTTTTATCTATTAATCATTATAATATAATTGATTGATTAGATACCATCAAGTTGCTTTTGATTCTTAACAAACTTTCCTTAATTAATCTGAGTCCATCCACATGAATAGAAAATATACATATAAAGTCCTGTTTAAAAAGATTCAGCAGAAGTTAATCTCTTCATTAAGTGCTAAAATATTAATTCACACTTTTTCTAGCTCTCCTTAGGTAAGGGCGTCTAGAAAGCCTATGTATGCAAAACTAAATTCCTGTAAGACATGTAAGACAGAGAGAAAAAATGTGAGCTTTTGATTCTGCTGTAATGCATGAGACATTTTAAGAAATGGTTTTCATGAATCAGACTGGACCAGTTAAATAACATTGTTGCTTTGGGTAGCATCTGGGAAAATTAATGGAAATTATAGTATGATCCTAAATTGTGGGAATAATATGTGAAAGAAGAGCACATCCTAAAAGATTTCTAGTTATATAAAATACCTTGCAATATACAAACAATGTAATTGTAGTATACCTAATATACCAGTGGTGGTCTCAGTCTAAGCAATTAAGAATAAAAGTGAACATATACCACTATTTCTGCTTCTAATATCCCCAACTGATCATTAGGTATTAGATATCACAATATTTTGCATTTCATAGGGGAGAATACCTTTACAAAATAGTTTTATATCTGATAAATTTTATTCATATTGATTAATTTTATTCATATTGAGTAAAAAATAATTTCTCTTTATTGATGTTCATTAAAATGATCATGTGTATTTTAGACAATGGCAAATACTGGAATGGAAATATCAATGTAAATATTAATGTTACATTTCCAGAGATCTACAATTAAAGGTAAAGGTAAAGGTAAAGGTTCTCCTCGCACATATATGCTAGTCATTCCCAACTCTAAGGGGCGGTGCTCATCTCCGTTTCAAAGCCAAAGAGCCAGTGCTGTCTGAAGACGCTGTCTGTGATCATGTGGCCACGACATGACTTAACACCGAAGGTGTACAGAACGCTGTTACCTTCTCACCAAAGGTGGTTCCTATTTTTTCTACTGGCATTTTTACATGATTTTTAATTGCTAGGTTGGTAGAATCTGGGACAAGTAATGGGAGCTCACTCTGTTATGTGGTGCTAGGGATTCAAACCGCTAAACTGCCGACCTTTCTGATCGACAAGCTCAGCATCTTAGCCATTGATTATATGTAATTGTATTTTATATGTATTTACTTGCATTATAGTAAATTGTTTTTTACACATCCACTAGATCTACTTATGCACTATATGTAAGGCTGTTACGAAAGCCTAATAAAGCATGATTAAAACTATGCTTTAGTTCAGTTATCAATTACAACAAACTAAAATGGGCTTGTTAAATTAATAGTCGGGTTGCTCATCCCATTGCATATATTTTTATCATGTGAAGAGAACACATAGTATTTAGAAAAAAGCTATAATAATATATTTTTCTCAAAACATAAGACACAAATAAAAATAGATTTCATATATAAAGTCTGAGGGTACTAATGCAAAGCAGTTGTCAAGGATATAATAGGAAAAAACCCTAACTGCTTATCAGACTTAGCTATGCCACACATTCTCACAAAAGGTGATAGACATCCTAGTTACTAGGACTTAGTAGCTCAACTTATATTTCAGTGTTTTTTAGAAATGTTATGCTAATGATTTTGTGGACCATTTTGATTTTGTATGCTTTGTGACTGTTCCTTTAGAATCACAAGCAAATGCACATAGATACACTCACTATACAGTTCTACCTATCACATTAAACCAGAGCGTAATTAAGTCTATAATAGTGTATAAACTTTGACTAAGCATTAAACAATTAAAAAAGAAAAAGTCTACCAGACTCAATTTTTATCTATAATTTGTTTTAATTATCCCAATCATGGATTCACGTTTTGTTAAAACCTAGTCAAGTATTTTTACCATTAGATTTAAAACTCCACTATTTCCTTTTCTGTTTTTATCTTTTGATGGCATATGTAGGATTAAACAAATATAACTAGAGGAAAAATACTTTCCCAACCTTTTGGTGCTGCGATGCTAGTTGGACAAGAGAGGAACAGCAAACTACTGCTAAAAGTGGTTTATCTGCTCATCTGTAGCTGAACCCCCTGGCAAAGTTCAGTTATGTTTGATGTGTGGCATGTGAATATGTTCAGTTTCTATTTTCTATGTGCCCTGCCTACAGGCTATATAGTGCATTGGCAATGAGGCTTTCTTTTTAAAGCAATACTATAAAAACAAAGAAGCCTTATTTTAGGTATTGTGAGAACATAAGAAGTGCTCTGCTAAATCCAATTTGCCCCATTTAGTCCAGCAGTCTGTTTTGACAATGGCCAATCAAGTGTACAAGGAAGCCTATTACAGGCAGTCATCACTTAACAATGGTAATTGGGACTGGAATTTCCACTGCTAAGCAACATAGCTATAAAATAGTACATCACATTACTACACTTAGCAAGGGAAATTCTGGCACTCCTGGTTGCAATCATTAAGCAAATGACTGTGGGTCATTAAGCAAGGACCTCACTTAGTTGTCATTTATATCTGCTGCAATTGATGTAGGTGCTAGAACTGGTCATAAATATGTCTTAATCAACACCATTGTAAGTTTGAATTTCACTGAATGAGTAGTCATTAAGCAAGGACCACCAGTAATCTCTCAGCAAATAGTCTTCAGAGGCAGTCACTCTGCCCTCAAGGCTAATAGTCAATATCACACAATAATACAGTTTTTCATTCCAATATTTTTCTATTACATCTCTTTCCTGTAAGATGAGGTATGGGACTAGGGAAATCAGCTCCTTTCTTTGGGAGTTAAATTAATTTCAAAAGAGATGATTAAAATAAATCTTCATTTTATTTTATTTTTAAATGGAAATCAGAGAGTTTGAACATTCCTTTTTAATTTTAATCATATGTAAAAATAATGTTGGATGAAATAGCTTAAGAATATTAGGTCAATAGTTAACTCACTTTCAATTTGGAAGAGGAAAGCAAAAGATAGCACTCTTACTTAGTTGCTAAAGAAATATTTTCCTCCTTCAATCTATTTAAGATAAATTCTCATTGTGAGACTATTCAGCTGAATTCAATTCAAATATCAGGCAAGAACAACCAGACTCACAGATACAAAGTTTGAGCTAACTACTTTATTACAGTCTGACTACAATACAAGAATCTCCCACATCTCCCTACTCTTGGGAACAATTAGATAAGGCTCCAAGGAACTTAGGGGAGCCCTTTTGCAGTTGCACAGTGACTCCAGGCTAGCTGTGCACATGATACATCCTCACTGCTAGGCTGGATGCTTACCAACATACTGCTAATGAAACATATCAGTGTTTATGATCTTGGGTGTAGTGCTTTGAAATACTAAATACTGAAAGGTTCAGTTTTGTTATATTGTGTTCACTTAAGGAAAATAATTTTATAATTTATTGTTAAAACATTGCAAGGACTAGGATGGGTATTTTATTGAGCCTAAAGGGCCTCATCCTTGAAAAGCAAGGTTCTTTTAGAGTAAGAAGGAATTTTGTGACACACAAACACCTTTCTGACAGATGTTTTCAACAAGCCTTTTAACACATCCATGTTACACTGTATAATTTTTTTAATCTGTGCATGAGTAGGAAGTGTTTTGTTCTATTAAACTAGTCGCAAAAAGTCAAATGTTTTCAGACATAAACTATGTAGGTGGCACAAAAAAGTAACTGAGCATAAGCGAAGACAGTTTTTACCTTTTTAAAAATGTGGTTTTTAATCGAGTAAGTAGAGAGAGAGAGAGATTAGATCACAACATATACTAATATTTTTAAAGTGTTAAGGATAAAAAAATACCAAAACATTTTCTGTAATTTTCTAATTTTGAAGAAATAAAACGACCATATTAAAAATTGCTTATAATAATATTGGGCAGGATAGCTTTCTAGTCCTTATAAAGGCATATGTTGGTATATTTGTCTAATTATGTAGGTTTATGTGTTTATATATACATGTCTTTGAGCCACTGTTGACTCCTGGCAACTGCCTAGACAAGTCCCTGCAATTGTCTTGGGAAGGTTTTAGAAGTGCCTTCTTCCCAAAGTTAAGAAAGAGAAATTGATCCAATGTCACCTGGCTAAGGCAGAACTAGAACTCATGTTCACCCAGTTTCTAGCCTGGTGCCTGAACCAACCTGGTTCTGAGGCTTAATCTTAGATAAATACAATAAGACACTAAATGAAGGTGATTTTCTAATCCTAATGCTCCTAATAGTACTTACCTATATTTTAATTTATTAAATTACATCATGCTATTATTATTATTACTATTGTAACAATGCATTCTTTTTCTGGACCACTTCAGAGGTGGGTTTCTCCTGGTTCGGCCCGGATCAGGCAAACCAGAAGTAGCGGCAGTGGGAGGCTCGGCCACCTGCCCAGACGCTTCTGCGCATGCACACATGCGCATGAGCGAACCGGCAGTAAAAAAAATGGAAATCCACCACTGGACCACATAATGTGTACAACAAAAGTATATATCAATAAATTGCACACATTGTGTCAAGAATATTTTCGTTTCCATACTGCATTTATCTATGAGTATAGGCTAAAGTCTAGCCTCTAGACCAGTGGTGGGTTCCTACAGGTTCTGACCGATTCGGCTGAACCAGTAGTATTTGGCGGCCTGGGTTGCTGGAACCAGCAACGACCCAGGCCTGCCATGCCCCCAAATCGGTTCTCAGGGAGGCGCCATAAGTGCCGCCATCTTGTTTTTTGTTTCTGCACATGTGCAGAACAATTTTTATTGCACTGCACATGGACGTGCAGCGCACATCAAGTGAGCTGCCGGAACCCACCTCTGCGCTAGACATACATGTTAAAATTTACTTTTACTTATTTGTTTATATACTGTATATGATTTCTATGTTACAACGGCACATCTAACCTCTGTTCAACTATGTGAAGGAAAATAATTTCATGGTGGAGATGTATAGTTTCTTTTGGGAATAGCTTCCTTGTCTGGATATGTGGCAGAATAGAAGATAAATTTATCTCCTGCTTTTGAAAACAATCCCCAATTTTCCTTCCTTTTTTTATTCCATTAGTTCTATTAATTGAACATTAGTAATCATTAGTAATTTTCAATAGGTAAGAGAATGACTGAGAGTCTGTAAAATAAATGCAACTGCTGAATGAAAGCATGAAATTACTTCTTTCATCACAAGAACATTTATTTGTCTCTATACACATTTCTGATAGGTAAAATCCAAACATGACTTATTGCTCCTTCTTCCAGATAACTGTGCTGAAGTATGGGTAGGCAATTGTAGGCATCTGCAAAATAGCCAGTGGGGATCTCCTGATGATGCATAGTCCCATCTCCTAGCTTTCTTTTTAACAAAACAGCAAATACTTTTTAGATGCTGAGGTACGAGGTCAAAGGGGAATCATATTCTGCCCATGTTGTACTGAAAAACTATTCCTGCTTTGAGTTTTTTAGGTAACGAATGGTCATAGCAACGATTGACACAGCATAAGTTCCTTTTTCATTTTTATTAAAATGGAAAAGATTTGTTCTTTTTTTATCCTGTTATTCCTTCTAAAATGATGCTCAAAACAGTTAGCAATAACAAAAAGATAAAAGCAGCCTTATAAATGTAGCAAAGAACATCAGAATTATTAAAGCACATCAAATAAAGGAAGCAAAAGCACTAAAATAGTTAAAAGCTATTTGAACAAACTGTATTAAATTATAAGCATCTGGCTTAGTAGGAATGGCTTTGTTTGCAGAAAAAGAGTTAGTCTGGATTCCTTGAGAAATAATTCAGAAATTAAGAAGCTGAGGAGGCCTTTTCTAAATATGCCTCTGCTCATAGCAAGAATCTACACTAAACATATGCAAAAGAGAATCTGAGAACTTGTGGGAAGATGTAATAAACACTGTGAAAGTGAGGAGAAAAAATAATACACCTGAAAAGGAAAAAAAGCCAATAGGCTGCATGAATAAACTATCATGGTAACTTCAGAGTAATCTGAAACAGACTAAGGTCCTATCTATCCATCTGGTTGAGTTTTTCTGTTTTTAGCTGACGCAAACAAGCTGTATCTAGACAAAAATAGAATAACTACGAATTAAAAAAGAAAATAAATTTAAAAAGCAAAGAAGAAATAAATTTTGAGTTACATGAATACATAGACAAGTTTCAGGAGAAATGCAAAGTTTTCTTACCAATGGGCAACATGATTATGCAGAATAATATTTGTACAGATGAAAATAAGCTATTAGAAAAAGTACAGCTATGAAATAGTAGCCCAATTTGAATGAACATGTTCCTTATTTTGTGATCCTTCAAAATTCTTTGCTATGTTGTTAATGTTTTGTCTAACAAATTTCCTAGACTTTTAAGTACAGTGTTGACTAGCTGTACTTTAATTTTTAAGTGCTTTGCAATAGCAAACTTGGTAACTTACAATGGGAACTGAATCAATTTCCTATATTGCATCAATGTATATACTGTGAAGAAAACGGAAATAATTCAGCTAAGAATTCATTTTCAGAAACTTTTGGCTAATTTTCTTCAAAAATATATAAACCATACATTAATATTAATCACCCATAATTGGACACATTTGTCAACAATGGTAATAGATTTCAGGATACAGTTAGTTCTTAACTAACAATCACAATTAAACCCAACATTCCTGTTGCTAAGGAAGACAGTTGTTAGGTGGGTTGTGCCCCTTTTTACAACCTTTTCTGCCACAGTTGTTAAGCATATCACTACAGTTGTTAAGTGAATCATACAGTTTGTTAAGTGAATCTGCCTTCTCCAATTGACTTTACTTGTCAGAAGCCAGCTTGGAAGGTTACAAAGTGATCACATGACCCTAAATACAATGATCAATTATAAATACATGTCAGTTGCCAAGTGGCCAATTTTGTTTCCTCAGGAATTTTTATTAGCTTGTAAAATAAGATACAAAATACAAAAGAAAAGGGGAAAGGAGGCATGGGGGGAGAAGTGAGGAAGTGCTGGGGAAAAGAAAAAAAAAGGGTTGACTTCCAGTTCCCTTTGTTGCAGTAATATAAAGCATTAACATCAAACCACAACTTCTATAAACACATATCAGTAATTGGTAAACCCAAAATCAAAGTTTTATTTGGCCAAGTACCCAACTTTTGATCACATGATATGGGAATGCTGCAACAGTCCTTAAGTGTCAATACAGGTCATAAATCCCTTTTTCTCAGTGCTACTGTTACTTCAAATTGTTGATGAATGAATGACTGTAAACTCAAGGACACAGCTGTAAAGATTATCATCTGCCTATCAATTGTCTTTATGGATCATTTTTGGTGACTTGCTGAAAGGTTAAAAAGGAAGTCTTGACCACAAAAAACACAGCAAAGTTTAACTGTATTCAAAACCCAAGTTATGCAGTCACAAATTTGTGAAATCTCAGGAAAGCCTATGATATTTTATATAGTGTTTTATATAATATTGGAGATATTTCCTTAATTTTAAATGAACTAGATTAATATCATTTCTAAGATGTGGTGAATATAATTCATATGCTGAGAATGTAATGGTTGAACTTGTCTTATTTGAAATAACATTAAAACTGATAATCAAATATATGTGTTGTATGTCAAATATATTCATCAGCAAAAGTTTTTTTTAAATAATCAAATCTCTAATTCTATAAAAATTTCCTAGTTCCAGACCAGGAGCTGCTCTGTTTAATTAATTTGTCTTCCTCCATTGAGTCCATTTAGTGATAAAGGCACTGTTTTAGAATTTAAATATATTTTTTGGGATTTCAACATTTAAAATTCCAGTTCAAGCAGAAATATATTGAAAGATATTTGAAAAAGAAAGATATAGCAGCCTTTTTCAATTTCAAGCCCGAATGGCCTTGGCAATGTGAACTAAAAATTTTGGAAATTATAGTTTGTTTTACCATGGCTAGGAAGACTCCAGTCTAAACTTATATCAGGCTGGAAAAAGCTAGATAAACCCTGGGCAATTTGACTCAACAGCTATTAATTCTTCAAAATGTATACCTGTTCTCCATTAAGTTTTTAATTATTATTGATAAATGTGCAATGATTGGCTGATGTGCAGATCCGGGAATTGGATGCTCAGATAATTATGTTGTTTATAATGCAAGTAATATTATTTATTTATTTATTTATTTATTTATTTATTTATTTATTTATTTATTTATTTATTTATTTATTATTTATTTATTTATTTATTTATTTATTTATTTATTTATTTATTTATTTATTTATTTATTTATTTATTTATTTATTTATTTATTTCATTTCACCCACCTCGGAAGGATGGAAGGCTGAGTCAACCTTGAGCTGGTGAGATTTGAACCGCTGAACTGCAGATAACAGTCAGCTGAAGTGGCCTGCAGTACTGCACCCTATCCACTGCGCCACCTCGGCTCACTACTATATTACTGGGAGAAAATCCCTTTATAATGCAGATAATTTTGTGATGTATTTGATTATTGGGAGAAAAGCTGCAAAGTTGTAATAAATCAAAGGAAAGTTCTAGTATACATTAGGAAAAACATGAACTTTGTACATGCACAGACACACAAAGGCACAATTCAGAAAATTTAAAAAAAAACCTTTTATGCGGGGAAAATCCTCTAAAAAGCCAAATGAGAACTATGGTAAAAAAGCTCAGTGAATCTAGAATGCTCACTCTTTTTTGGAAAGAACAAGCAACTGGTCAGTAGTTTAGAAGACAACATCAATGGACTGGAGTGACCAGACCACAGAGTTTTGTTGCAGATCTTACTTATTTAATTTAAAAAATCAATTTGTGATTAATTTCCCTACGGAATGTCATAGTGATTTAAGGCAGAGAGAATAGTCCTTTCATATCTGGAGTAGCTACATGTCAGTCACATTTGTTGCTGGCAATGCTTATAATGAATGCCTGTTATTTTTAGAATATGTACCGTATGTAAAATACTCAGTGTATGTGTATGCATATGCTTGTTTGTGTGTGTGTGCGCCCATGCACATATACACATGCCCACCATGAGACTGTCAAATTTATTCCATCATTTCCAAAGCCTTTAAATGAGAAAAGTGGCATGCTAAGCCTCCCTAATCTAATTTATGTAAAATAACTGTCTAGCATAGTAAGAGTCATATCTGCTGCATTGGGAAAAAAGGAATGGATACAGTTTTTAAAGATGAACAGAAGTTTTGACAAGCACCACATTAATTCCTAACAGTATCTTAATAATCAACCACATCATTAACTAAAGATTAATTTCATGAGAAAATATTTTATGACTGGTTTTCTAAGCCTCTCCGCTTCTAAGACTCCTTTACTGTTCTAAAAATGTTTTCTCCCCGTACGTCTTCAGCTAGAGTGTCAGAGGAAGCAAACAATGAAGACATTTTTTTGGGGGGAGGGGGATTCTCTTCCATTTTTGGGCAAGTTGGGATTTCTTTTTTCTTTAGTACATGAAGTCCATTTTACCAGAGATTTAAAGTTTCTTTTAAAAATAAGTTTAAAAATCATTTTTACTATTTAATTTTGGAATTTAATAATGTAATCTTAGAGGCCATCGGGGGCATTGAAAAAGTAATAGATTGTCCATTCCTGTAGGATATCCTATGTCACCTAAGAAATGGAACTTGTATTGATCAAGACATCATATATCAGGAAGAGCCTCAAGGTGCCTTTTACCTTAAGTAAATTTATTTTTATTCTCCAAATGAAAGCAAGGGAATTTTTCTATGTTAAACTCAAACCAATGTAGCTAAGGGACTAGTTTTCAGATAGCTTGGAATGTGGAATGATCTCGAATCCAAAGTTTTTAGATCCTATTGGCTAATACTCCGATTTCCACTAATAAAACTTTTTGTCCACACAGATCTCAGCAAAATTGCAGGGTTTGTTTTTTGCTAGTTTTTCATCAGCTTCAATAGAAAGTATGGACTTGTTTGTTGAATTCATTGTTTAAAAAAGGTTTAATAGCAAAATACAAGAAAGTACTGTTTCAACAAGAAACACAGTTATAATTATCAGAAAAATAAAACTAGGCATAATATTATAAAATGTAATAAGTAGAGATAATGATATAAAATAAATCCAGTTTTATTACATCTAGATCAGTAGAAACATGACTAATAAATATAAACTCATATTGTTGATCCTTCCCTTAAAATAAGGAGGGGTTGTTTCCAATCCCACCTAGGCATGAAAGCTGAGTGGGTGACTTTGGGCAGGTCTCTGTCTCTCAGCCCAATTCACCTCACAGCATTCTTGTTGTGGGAATAGTAGGAAGAGCATTAGGTATGTCTGCCACCTTGAAAGATTTATTATAAAAATAATAAAGGGCAGGATAAAAGAAAATCTTAAAAAGTTATCTTCTCTGATGCATCTTTAAAAGCATCAGAAATATGAGATAAAGACTATATTCCAAATGATTAGTCTAGATCTATTACCCCTCACTTCAATATTAAATATTTTTATTAAATTGAATGTACAAATAGTATAACAATTGCTGAGCTTAATAGTAGTATAGCCTTTATTGTCATTGTATATCATGTATACAATGACATTAATAACAATATTTAATAAAATGAAGATATAATTACTGGACTTAATATTTAATAAAGATATAAATAGTGTAGTCCAAATAGTTCAAAAGAAATTATAAAACCAGGGCAGACTACTTAAAGACTTGACAGTATTCATAAAACAAATAGAATGGAATGGAATGGAATAGAATGGAATGGAATGGAGTGGAGTGGAGTGGAGTGGAGTGGAATAGAACAGAACAGAACAGAATAACTTTATTCTTTATTGACCAAGTGTCAGTGAACATACAAGGAAGTTGACTCTGATGCCCAAATTTATTATAAATATAAGCATATTTATTTATATATGTAAGATAACAGAAAACTAAGCAAATCAAAGATTGCATAATTAAATTATACAGTTCACAAGACACCATGTGGTAATATGGGTGGCATAAAGCAAAGGCAGCAATGTTCAGGGAAGGAGTGAAGATGGAGGAGTCTTACCTAAACAATCTGCAACCTTCCCTGCTAGATTTCCCCCTTGAATTTGCTTGGGGAAGCCAGTAGGGAAGGTCATAAATGGTGATCATGTGACTGTGAGCTTTTGCACCCATTGTAAATGTGAGCTGGTTATAAAGTGCCCAGATCTCAATCATGTGACTATGGTGATGCTGGAGTGGCAAGAACTCCGAGGGCCAGTTGTAATCACCAGCCACCAGTCATTCAGCACTCTCGCAAGTTCAAAATATCACTGAACAAATGGGCGCAAACTGAAGACTATCTGTGCTGCTTACTTTATACCTACAATTTTCAAATAAATAATGGGTGGGACTGCTTTGAATCTTGTATTTTGAATCTTGGCTCTTTGTTCCTTAATTTCCAAATTCTAATGTGACAGTGGCTTGTGCTTCAGTGCCAGGTTGGATCCCCCTTGAATCATGAGTTGAACATTCCTCTGGCTTTCTTATTGCATCTGAAGGCAATGAATTTTCTGACAAGCTATTCAATGAGCCTCTCCCTGAATGGCCACAGTTTCACCTTCCAAAAACTAATCTCTCAGTTGAAAAATAATAAAGGTTCTGGTAAAAATTGAATTTTTCCAGAATACTTAAAATTAAATCCTGCATGGTGGACATCTGTGCTTGCTCCTCTTTTCACAGTCATCAATCACTTTCTGTGCCTTCCTAAAGTTTGACTTAAATATATTAATATTCCAATTGATAAATGTAACAAGTGTGACAAATGTAACTAAGATTACTTCCCAGTTAGCCCTCCATCTGTAATTAGCACATTATATGCTAGACTCCTATATTTAAACCCTTGGACCTCTGAAAATACTTTGGCCTTAGAGCAAGCTTTGGGACTGGAGACTCAACCATGGATCATTGTATCATTTGACATGTGTAAAGACCTTGGAGAATGAGGGGGGGGAAAATGCTACCTAGGAAGCAATCAGGCAAGGGAGGGAGGAGTCATCCAGGATGTAACGACCATAGAAAGAAACCTAGGAAGGACTTACCCTAACTCATCAGAGGATTAAAGTGGCAGCAGGAAGTTTGGACCTTCAGACTTGCAATGTTCTGTTAATGTAATTTTACAATAAAGTAGATTTAGCTCATCTAGTCATGTGTCTGGTTTACTCAGGAGGGGTTGACACCAGAGGTGGGTTCCTACCGGTTCGGACTGGTTCGGTGAACCGGTAGTAACTTGGCGGCCTGGGTTGCTGGAACCGGCAGCAACCCAGGCCTGCCATGCCCCTGAACCGGTTCTCCTATGGGGCCGCCATCTTGTTTTTTGGTTCTGCGCATGCGCAGAATAATTTTCAGTGGATTTTTTTTATTTTTTAATGTTTTGCACATGGACAGTTCTTTTTATTTGCAAATTCGCACATGCGCATAGCACACAGCTGGTGTGCTGGTTCACAAAAGTTTTGAGGCACCGAACCAGCAATGCCAGCAGCAACCCACCCTTGGTTGACACCACATTCCTTAGCTGAGAAATATTACAACTAAACTAAAGGTGCACCTTATGTAGCCTTGATAGATTTGAGGATGACATTTGACTCTTATAGCACAAGAGCTTACTCTTAAAGTTATTCACATAGCAAATAGCACTTAGACTTATACACCCCTTTACAGTGCTTTTACAGCCGTCTCAAGGAAGTTTACAGAGTCAGCATATTGCCCCCAACAATTCGGGTCCTCATTTTAGTAAGCCAGGATGCCATCCTCCTTCCCTTGGCCTCTGCTCAGTCTCTATTCTTTGTGCTACAATTCAGCCATATCCTTTATAATCCCAATAGGCCTCCAAAGACATCTCTATGTTCTATCACTTCAGTGTTCCAGAAAACACTTTGAAATAAGCCATTCTTAAACAAAAGTATTACTATTTTCTAGGAAACACTTTAGGACCACAAACAGATGGCAATTAATAGCAAATTATCGAGCAAGTTAAACCCTTTCAACATCTAGGTGATAGCAATAGCAATAGCAGTTAGACTTATATATTGCTTCATAGGGCTTTCAGCCCTCTCTAAGCGGTTTACAGAGTCAGCATATTGCCCCCTAAAATTCTGTGTATAATGCTATACAATGCTAAGTTGTGTATATAAGGAAATCATTCAGTCAAAAAATTTAAAAATCTTGTTACAAATCCCTATTACAATTTCTATACTCTAGTTAGTACAACTGGAACTAGGCTGCATTTCTCTTGGGCCCCAATTAAGATTTCGTCATCTCTGATTTTGGCTAGAGCAAGTCTGTTGGGAAAATTTGTTGGTCCACCTTACCTTGCTAGCCAGGTTCTCTTCCATTCTAAGAATATTAATTAATTATAATTACTGTAGTCTTCCCTTGTCAGCATTATTCATTTATTTGTCAGCATTATGCAACTTGGTTGAACTGTAGCAGAAGAAATTCAGTTTAAATATCCAGAATGAGAGAGGAATTTTTCCCATCCCTTTTATAAGTACTTCTCAGCTTACATCAATTCATTAGGCGACCATTCAAAGTTATACCATGTTTTCCCCAAAATAAGACAGGGTCTTATTTTCTTTTGACCCCGAAATAAGCGCTTCGCTTATTATTTTTGAGTTGCAGGAGGCGATGAGTGTGGTCACCTCAAGGCTGTTGCTATGTTGCAATATTTGGGGTGGAAGGCTTATTTTAGCACATGCGCTCAAAAGCCTGATTGGCCTTATTATCCGGGGAGATCTTATTTTGGGGAAAACAGGGTAGCAGCACCGAAAAAATGAATGTACGACTGGTTCTCAAAATTCTGGCTGTTGCAGCATCCTCAAGGTCACGTGATCACAATTCAGGCACCTGGATGCCTGAGTCACAATTATGACATTGCAGTGATCATCCCTATCAGCTTCCCATAAGCAGTGGGGAAGCCTGCCGAGAAACTTGGTAGTCATCCCAGTAAATTGCTCCAGCCACCTGCAGACTCTGCCAGCACACCCATAGCCTCTGCTGGCCCTTCCCCAAAACTTGTTGATATATCTGTGCTCCCTAATATGTGGCTGCAGCACCCCCACTCCCCTGCAGCACACCTGCAGCTCCTGCACTCCATACCTGGGACTTCCATCTCTTCCTTCTTAATGACCTCCGTATCCTGGAGTTATAACAGCAGTTAGAACTTCTGGAATTGTTGTCACTAATTAATCAAGTCACTTGATGTCACACTTTTTTCTTTTGTTTAGTTTCAGACCATAAATAATGTTTGAACTCATCATTATCCACTTTGAACTTGTATCTCATCCAAAACTTGGGTTTCACTGAACATTAAGGCTTTAGTATCGTAGCTTTTACCCAACTTATTTAATTAGGATAAAACTTTTTAGATGAGAAAGGCAAAGTTATCTGGTTTTAGTCCTATCTTTGAAAAGATTTTGATTTTGCATTGGCACACTTTTTCAGGCTTATTCTTAGTCATATTCAGAAGTTTTAATGGCTAAGGAAGTTTCAAGAATACTGTTGCCAATTAATTAAAACATTATAACTAGCAGGTGTTTTTTTATGGTTTTAAGAGAGAACTAGGGATTTTTAAAAATTGGAAGGTGCAATGAGATCTGTTACATTATGCTTTATCTAATGTCTTTCACGGGATTATTGAACACTAATAAGACAGAATACTCATCATTTGTAATAAATTGTGCTTCCATTAAATCACTTTAGTTTTCCCCAGGAAGTCTACTAGATTCCCACTTACTTTTTAAAGGACTGGACTCCTTCGTAGCATAATCATGCTGTAGCAAAACAAACAATTCTGCTAATGAAGATTCGCAAAACATTACTTTCTCTTTGAATTAATTTTACATTTGATACTATAAGATATAAACATGAGGCAATGTTTTAGGTGTTATGTCATGTAGCAAAGGCAATGCTTTAGATGTAACAGTGGATAACAGTATCTACACATATTATCATTGCTGGTTCATGATATTAAAATTAATTTCCACTTTTAATTCAAATTCAGTAGAACTGTAAGACTATGTGTAATCTTGCTTGAGGAACTGGGCTTCAGTGCCAGTGTTGTGATGGTGTCACTTAACCAGCTCCTGAAGCCCAAGTCTCTTTCTGACAACCCACTATTAATCTGGTTGGGGTGTATGGGGTATTCACAGAGTAGTAGCACCTCAGGTGTAAGGGCATGTTGTGTCTTTTTAGGGCAGCTCATTTTAGGACAGCTTTTGGGGCAGCTCATTCACCTTTGCTCCCCACTTGTCACTCAACTCTCACCTGTGGCTCCTAGTAGCTGTAGCATGCCACACCCTGGGCATCAGCTTCCACAGGCTGGCCAAACCAGGCTGAGAGTAGCTGTTTGGTCATTGACCTTCAGTGAGATTGGAACTTGTCTATCCCAAGCATGTGAAGACAGATTTTGGATTGAGCGGATGAAACCTACTAGAATAGAATAATGGCCATGAAGGCGGTCTCTGCAAGTGATGTGGTACGCTAAGAGCACAGTAACACACAAAAGACACCCAGGATCAACCACTGCGCCCAGCCCATCTCCAACTGTCTTGACTCTTGTCCTGCTATTGGAGCAAGATGGAATCTGGAAAGAGAGAGCAAGGCTAACTCTGTGCACATCTCCCTCACTTTAATCCAATTAATGCACAAGTCTTGACATCTCAGATGTCAAGGTCCTATTCGAATGCAATGGACAAACAACATTAATCTAGTCCTTGGATGTCTGATGCCATAAATGGAGAACTGTTGTTAGACTGAGGAAAATGGTGTGTCTGTGAGAAGGAATGCATAGAATATAAAAATTCTATATTCCGAGGGCTTTATATTAAGAAATGTAAAGTTAGATTTCGATTGGCTAAATATAGAGCAATGATATGAATCTATTTATATATTGAGAGTTCTACTTTATGTCAGAAGTGATTAACTGACTAAGCATCTTATTGCAATAAACTTAGCCCTGTCACTCTTTAAGAACACAGAACGGAGTAAATTCCTCAATGGAATTCAGGAATCTCATAGATAAAAGAGTAGATTATTTATATTTTAAGCATAATAACACCTTCTAAAGTTTATAAATCAGTTCGCTGATATCAATAAAAAGACAATGTGCTTCAAAGATAGTGGAACCATGCCCAAGACTCCACAGGCACATTCAATATGGTTCATCATCCTTCATAGAAGTGGGTCAGAAAGAGAAAAAAGATTCCAATAGAGAAGAATATATATAGCTCAGAGTTGAACCGTAGGGTCTGAACTTGGTTGATTTTTGCAGATGTTTCATTACCAAACTAGGTAACATCAATGCACTAATAGTGTTACTGAGTTTGGTAAAGAAATGTCTGCAAGAAAACAACCAAGCTATTCTGACCTAGGCACATGATTAAGTCCAAAAAACCCCTTTTTATTTCAAAGGCTGAATGAATAAATTATATTCATTCCAAATAGTCCAATAGTAGTAAAGAGTCCTGCAGTAGGCTGCCAAAGTCCTTCGGGATAAGGCTGATAAGCACTCACCTTTATCTTATTTGAAAACGCTGCCAAAGACTTAATTGGCAATTAGCTTGACAAGGCCTCATGGAGCATAGAGTCCAAATGTATTTTCAGAAGGTAAACTGCCAACATGAACCAAGTTGCTTCCTGCAAAGGCTCATGTGCCTTTGGCCCTCCTTTATATCCTATGGGAGGGGCCAATCATCTCCAAACCTTACTCCCGAGTCATCCCTTCTGTTTTAACTGTTCTTGACTTCTGTCAGCTCTGTGCATGCGCACACTGGGAACAGGGCAAGCCTGTTCCTCTACCTTGCTGCTGTCCGCCTCTGGAGGCAGCACATAACTCCCAGATGGCCCCTGCCCCCTCTTTGCCTCTGATGCACAGCCCTCACCCGAGCCTTTCTCAGACTCCAGGACTGGCCTATGTTCCTCCCCAACGTCCTCGCTGTCTGACTCTGCTGCAAGCTCTGCAGGCCGCCAGCAGATCACAACCCAAGCTCAGAGGGCAGCAAAGACCCCACAGAGAAAAGAATACTAGCTAGACCAATGGTGATATCTGTATATTTTGTTTTGGGACCATTGGCTAAGATAATGGATGTCTTATGAGACATATTGTATATGTTGGATGATGGATGTCTAGAATGAGACATATTGCACATAAGAAGTGTTGATAAAATGTATGATGAATTTGGCCAGGAGAGCTTCCACTGACTCCTGTGGGGATTGGAGATGCACCTTGGATAACAGATTAGTGCACTGCAAAAGGAAAGAAAGTGTTGCTGTAATGGAGCTTATTAAACCACTCAATAAAAAAAATCAGAAAGAACATTGGTTCATAAATTTCATGCCCTTTATTCTCTGTACATTGGCAGCCAGAAAATGGGAAATAAACAAAATGAGCTTGAGGTCATAGTAAAGGAAAATAAATAGAAATGTAACAGATATAACAGAGATCTAGCAAGAAGATTCCTTTAATTGGAACATAGCAACTGAATGATTCAATTTAAAAGGAATGGAAGCGATAGGAAAGAAGCTGCAATGTTTATTGTAAGCAACCACCACTGCTTGGGAATCAAAGTGAACAAAGTTGAATTGTAGGCTTGTCTGAGTTAAAAGAGAAATACATAAAAGTAGTAGTGCTGGTGGCTACTATTCCTTATCAAATCAAAGAGAACAAGCGAGGGATATCTTTGACAACTAACATGCAGATCGTTCAAAAAGTTTATGAAAGTCAGTATTACCAAACATCTGCTAGGAAACAACATCTGTGAAGACTGATCTTTCAAGAAAATCCAGCTTTCTTTGTCAGATGGAGACACAAGTTAACTTGATACTATCAATAGGAAAGTGCAAATAGTTGGAACATTGGGGGAAAGTGATTGTGTATTGCTTTTATAAGGATCAAATCTGAAGGACTGATAGTCCTAGTCAGTGTGGAGTTATCATGAACAAGATGAAGTTTATCTTATGTTTTAGTGAGTTACTTCCCTTTTAGACTG
This sequence comes from Thamnophis sirtalis, assembly GCF_051295495.1. Lineage (NCBI taxonomy): Eukaryota > Metazoa > Chordata > Lepidosauria > Squamata > Natricidae > Thamnophis > Thamnophis sirtalis. The sequence goes on along the minus strand of NW_028261385.1, from coordinate 70,447,250 downwards.
TGGGAATATTGAATGTGAAATATAACTTGATTTTAACAAAAGCCTCCATGAGATTAACAATTTAGATAAATGTGAACTGGATTTCATGACAGTCAAGTGGACACGTAGCAGGCTCAAAAATTACATTCAAGGAGTGCTCATAAACTGTTTCCTAGCAAACTAGAGCAAGATAAGGTGCCCGAAGTCTTGGCCTCTACACTCATTTTTATTAATGATTGGTATAATCAGGTAGAGGAAATGATTCTTATAATCTGAAGAAAACATAACATCAAGCAGTATATTAGTACTCTGGAAATCAAAATAATATTGATAGGTTAAAGAAATAGACTGAAAATAGTGAAAAGAGGGGAATGCAAAGTTATGCATATAAGAAACAAAGTCAAACGCACAGATTAAAGAAGGGGCTATTGCTTGTTAGTAACACTGAACACTTCCTGTAAAAGTATTTGTGGGTATTAATGGCTATCTAAAGATGTGTTCACTATGTGAATACTGTGTTAAAAGTAAAATCTAACTTCAACATGTTGAAAGAAATGTCCTTCTGGGTTCAGTTTCAAGTGGGGAAAAAGACACTAGAAACATGGAGGCTGCTTGGAAAGATGATTTAATGGTGGACAGGATCACATGGCTTGAGCTCCTGAACAGAAAAGAGGGATCACATGCTTCAAGATGTTGGGTGAAGAAGAAAATAGGTAGAGATGCTGAAAATCTCTGGTTTTATGCTCTCTCTTTAATCCCATCACCCTGGAGCTGAACGGGAGATCTTTGTTATGTAGAATACACTGCTTCAGGTCTTTTAATGGCCCAATGACAAAAGTGGAGGCTATTAAGAGTGAGCCTGTTTCCTGCCTAAAAACATGTTTCTCCATTTCTTATCCAGAAAAATATAATATTCTGCCTTTTCAATATTTCCCAGGCTATTTCATTTTTCTAGAAGAGGGGCGGGTTTTAACTTCCTACAAACATAAGAAAGCAATAGTTCCACTAACATTGATCAAGGGAAGCAGAGAATGTAGAAGTGCTCTTCAAATACCTGCTATTTGTATGCCAAGATATAATGGAAATCAAGATCAAGATCTGCTCTCCACCATTCCAGAGTAGCATAGGGAACAATGGATTAAGTTGCAAGAACTAGGTTTCATACTGAAACATCGAAAAAAATATAATATAGAAGATAATAATAATAAGAACACCAGCTATACAATCAATCATCCAGACAGACATCTCTTTCCTGGGCATGTTCAACCTGAAGCTAGGCAGTCTACTAGAGATATTTTAATTTGAACTCCTGCACTATTTCATTAGATAAGTGAATATATAGAAAATTCATGATAAAGTAAAAAACAAAATCTACTTTATTATTGAAAAATTATTATCTTTGAATAATTATTAGCCAATCTATCTATCTATTTATATGTAAATATTAATGCAGATTAGATATTCTTTCCTTTCATTTTAAGGTAGAAATCTTAATGCACATGTGAGAATTTTGTGTAAAATAATACATTGACAATCTAGTCAGGTAGGTAAACAATCCAAGTTGGAAAGGCATTTATCTGTTGCCCCGCCACATACCAAGCTCCTTCTATTCCACAGTGCAAATCATTTATATTTAGAAGTTAGCTTTTTTAAAAATGGAGAAGTTTATTATGAAGTTTTAAATGCCGTTGTGAGCACTGTTTTCCCAATAAGATAATCTTATCAAAATTCCTGATGCCACTTATAAAGTATGAGACCACAGTGACATATAATGCACTTTTCTCTACAATTAGTCCTTGACTTACAACAGTTCATTTAGTGACTATTCAAAGTTACACCGGCACTGAAAAAAGTGACTTATGACCATTTTTCATACTTATCACCTGTACAGTTAAATAACTAATTTCATCCCAAAACTGTTTTGCTTTGTTGCCAACTTACTGTTTAATTTCTTAACTAAAATAATAGTTTCTAAATCAAGCGCAGCAAGAAATCTGTTTGGGTGAATACTGGTGTTGTAAGTACCATAGTGTTACCTCTGTTGTAAGGTGGGTGGATTTGAAACCTAAAGGTAGGACAAGAGCCAAGAATCTACTACTTCATGCTCCTGTGGTATGCAAAATTGATATCATTGGAACAGATTTAGGTTTCAAACCATCATTTATACCTGGGGTATTAAACTCATGACAACACATTGTTACCTGACATATCACAACTTCCCCCCTTTTCTAAAATGGGGGTGGGTGAGGCCAGTGCATGATGCATCCAGGCTGCGGGCTGCGAACCACGTGTTTGACACTTCTGATTTACACTCATCAGCAAAGCTACCAGAGAACTATGGATAGCATTTTTAAGGATGCAACTTTCACTTTGCATCACTTTGGAAAAAATGGCCAATAATATTTTAATAATTCATCTCTGCATAAAGGGGGTACATTCATTTCCTTGGTAAATAATTTTAACCTTGACAGCAAAATCACTGTTACTCTTATTATGTAATGTTCCTTCTTGGTAATTACCATGCTTCTGTGTATATTCTTAGTACTACACAGTTCCACCGTGTATACTTTTTAATAATTACACATTTTATGTATTCATTTTCTACTTTTGCTCTGTTACTGACTCATCCATGTTTCTGATTTTATAACTTTGTTTCATGATAAAATATTACGGGCAAAGTAGATGTATAGTGATGGAAATGTGATTGTGCACCAATTTGATGAAAAAGATTGTCATACAGATTACAAGTCTTGCATAATTTAATTTTGTGAATAATTTACTAAATTAACCATCAGTACTTTTTCATCTCTGTAGACTTTCAGTAGGTCTATTGGCCAGCTGGAGGATAAAGTGGAACTTTTCCTTATTTAAAGTGCCTACCATTGCCTTTATGTAAAATAATTGCATCAAAATACAACATTATTTAACTGTCTTACTAGATGGAGCAGACTCTAAGAGACGAGATGTTAAGATATATCTTACTCTCTCAAGTGGTATTCTTGTGGACTACATGTAACAATCTGTTGACTGCAGATATTTTACGATTGTTCTATAAAAATTCTCTAGAAGTGGATTTAAAGGCTTTTTAAAGATCTACAAATAGGAGAAAATGAGCTGGTTGGACATACTTCTTGATCAGTTGAGATAATTTATAATACAGAATAGTCCACTCAGAATCCTGCCTTTAAAATGTTGTGTTGTTCCAACCGGTGCAAAAATTTCCATTAGACATATCCACCATTAATCTTACTAATTGGCCTAAGAAGATTCAGTAGGCAATAAATGGTGTCCTCACCTCACCCCCATTCTTCCAAATAGGAATAAGTAGAGTTCTATTTTTCCAAATCATCTTATTTGTAGATTCAATTGCATCAAAAGATCTACTAGAGTAGCGAGAATAACCTGGATCATTTCTAGAATTTTATAATTCTCTCAAATCAGATCAGATCATGTGATTTTTATGCATTCTTCTAGTTGTACAAATCATTTACTTATCAGAATATGCATTCATGCATATCCTTTCAATTTATCTTTGTCTCATGATAAGGTTCAGTTTGAGGTTTGTTGGATGATTTCAGCTTGATCTTTTGATATGTTTGCCATACTAGCCTATTGCTGATTCCTATGCCAACTCTTTACATTTATACAAATATGGCTAATTTCATAATTCTGAATTAATTACTGTAATCTATATAGAATAGCAATTACAATCAACTGTGAAATTAGATGGTTTTATAGTATTGCATTGTATCTGAAGTTTCCTAAAGTATTTGAAAATAGTTTCATATTTTAAAAAAATATTCTACAAAGTTTGCTCAAACCAATTTTGAACATTTACATTGTCCCCACTCCAGAAAACTATACTTGGCATGTATCGCTAATTCCCTCTTAGTGTTGGATATATGTAACATCATATTGTCCCATGGATATGTACAATCCAGAGTGTTTTGAAACAGTGATGCTTGAGTTTACTTCTCTTTGACAAGGACATTGAAGGAATTTCTTTAGTCTGGATCGCTCTTCCTAACTGCTTGCAAGATCTGAGACCCTGTTTTGGCCATTAATTTTTTAAATTTTTTTTTTAAAGTTTCCATGATTTGCAAATAGATAAATATATTTAAAGAAAAAATCTTGCTGAATAGTCTTTTTTATCTTTTTCATTCAGTAGAAAAGCATTACCATGGGATAAACATTGCTTAGACTGCTAAAATGCAGATTTTATATTATTAACTATTTATTTATTAATTTTTATGCTGCTCATCTTCTCTAACTCTGAGTGACTCCAGGTGTCACTCAGTTATAAAACACGAGTTATAAAATAAATTTTTAAAAAGTAAAATGTTAAAACCACACATATTAAAATATGATTAAAAACTATATAAGAACTATCAACAGAAGCCTTTTTATTTGCATTAGTTTATAATTAGATAGATATAATTAGATATCAATATGGATAATCAGAAATAAGTATTTCACAACATAAAGGCACTGAAATACTGAATCCTGAACACTTACCTTGAACTAAATAAACAATGCAAATTGTTGCTGGTGTCAGAAGAAAGAAAAACAATTTATTCACTGACCCTTATTGTTTACCAGTAGACAGTAGATACAGCTCTCTTTCAAAATCTGTCCCTGACTTATGAATACAGTATATACCAGCAATTTTACTGTGTATAGAACTGATCTTCATAGTTATTTACAAAAAATACTCTTGCCTTTAAAATAGGATGGTTTTATTAATATAATCAAAGGGTGATGATAGATGGAAACCAACTTAAATGTATGGAATTTTGTTAAAAATTGAAAAAATAATTTGATAATGAGTGGATTTGCTGATAAAAAGGGTTGGATATGTAAAGAAGGAAATTATGATGTGATCTTAAGGAGGAAAGCAAAATTTCTTGTTTGTATTTATCTGCTGTAAGAAAGATGAGGAATCACTTCTTTCTCTTTTCTTATTTCTAACTACTTATCTTTTTAGCTTCTTACTTCACTTTTTCCCTTTCCTTTCTGTTTTCCTTTTCTTTAACTTCTTTTCTTAAATTTTACTTTAGGTTATCTTTTATTCTTATGAAAAATCATAATATAACTAATATTTAAAAAGGAAACACATTGAAATAAAGCAAAGGGGAAAAAAGAGTAGACAAAAAACAGGTAAAGTACTGTATATGCAAACTCTGAAATAAATTGGACTGCTCCTCGGGAATATTTTAAAATGACTGCAATTGCTAGTCATTTGGAGGTGAAATCCTAAATTATCATGTTAGAAATCAAATCGTACTCTCGAAATACCAAGAGAAATTAGGACCTCCTCTATTGTCTTCAGTCTTGCATTTTCCGGCACATTCTCAACTATTTTGGTATATAAATTTAATAAATAAATGCCCCCTTTCCATCACAGAACACACGCCTGAAAAAAATTGACAGTTTACCTAAAGTATCAGAATAACAGAGTTGGAAGGGACCTTGGAGGTCTTCTAGTCCAAACCCCTGCTCAGACAGGGAATTCTATACCATTTTGGACAAATGATTGTCCAATCTCTCCTTAAAAACTTCCAGTGTTGGAGCATTCACAACTTCTGGAGACAAGTTGTTCCAGTGATTAATTGTTCTAACTGTCAGGAAATTTCTCCTTATTTCTAGGTTGTTTCTCTCCTTGATTAGTTTCCATCAGTTGCTTCTTGTCCTGCCTTCAGGTGCTTTGGAGAATAGCTTGATTCCCTCTTCTTTGTGGCAACTCCTTAGAGATTGGAACACTGCAATCACATCATCCCCAGTCCTTCTTTTCAATAAACTAGACATTCCCAATTCCAGCAACCGTTCTTTATATGTTTTAGCCTCCAGTCCCCTAATCATCTTTGTTGCTCTTCTCTGCACCCTTTCTAGACTCTCAACATCTTTTTCACATTTTTCACAGAGCTGGATGCCGTATTTCCACTGTGGTCTTAGCAAGGCATTATAAAGTGGTATTAACCCTTCACGTGATCTTCAGGTGACATTGCCCAGTCCCATTTTCTGCTGATAATAGCAGTTTCATTAGTAAGTGGGTTATGCTGGATTTCATCAGTGAAGGTTTTCATCTCTGCCTATGAGTTTGAACTCTGTTATATCTAATTATCGCTACTTGACTGTGTTTCAGGAGTGGTACAACAGGGAACTGGAAGATTATAATTATCCAAGCAAGAAGAGAGGGTAAAAAAAACAGAAATAACTCTTGTTATCAGTTGAAGTACAGCCTAATTTTTCCTTTTAAAGAAATTTAGCTGAAGGAAATGAGAGGAATGAACAATGGAATACCATTAGATAGTATGGATATTGAACAACTCAAGCAATGAAAGATGACTTTTAAAAAAACTCTTAATTTTAAGAATGAAAAAAGAAACAATGGCATACTAGATGAAATAACCGATGAAATAATTTATGTTGCATACACCATATATGCTACATTATAAAGCTCTACTGACTTTTTTGCATATCAATATTTTCAGGTTAGCTTTCATTTGACTGCTCCAATCCTTTCTAGATTCTAAGTACTTTATTAGCATTGCTCTATAGGGTTTTTCAATAGCTGGAAGAAACATCTTGAGCAATTTGTGGTCCATTATTGTCACCAAAGATTTTAATAATTGGATCTCAGAAAGCGAAGAAGAAAGCCATATGGTGCACATATACTTTATTGTGAAATTTCAATCCTGACACATTTCAAATAGTTGTTATATTGTATTGTTATAATGGGCATTGACATTCAAAGGGCAAAACCATGATCAAGAAAGCTGAGAATGGAATATTATGAGCTGAATATAATTTAATACTTTCTAATACAGTTTTGTACAAAATACAGGATCATTTCAACAAATATTAAAATTAAAGAATAGGAAAAGGAATTCAGATGGTAATAGTTTCCAATAGCCATAGCATTGGAAAGACATAATTATATGTGGAAATTTTGGAATAGATTCCAGCTGAGCCAGAAGCTGAAATATAATGCAATCCATATTTATTTAGTAATAAGTTCCATTTACTTTTGAGACTTATGTGCCTCATTTTATTTACTTCAGTAAAAAAGAGAATCTACAACTTCCATGTCAGTAGTGTCCCAATGAGATGGGGTAATTGCAACAACATTCTAAATAATAAGTAGAATGTATTGTTCAAAAAAAAAAATCAGAGTTAAGCATAATTAGAATCTCTTTGAAGGAGAAAATGCCACTACTGTGTGAAAATTTGATCAACTGTTGTTTTTAGAGTAGTCACTGGTTTATTACATTCTGACTAACAATAATAACAAAATGTACATCCCTTATTAATCAGTGTATATGTCTTGCAGACAATAATCAGTCATTTGTTAACTTGAATGCCATTGCTGATAACTTTTTCTTTTCTTTATAAATTACACTGGGTTTGTTTCTTATTTTGTACAGTTTGGGGAAGTGAATAATTCTTCAAATCTCCTACCCTTATGGTGTTTGATCTTTATCAAACTAGTTTGCTACCTAGTTTTAAAATATAATTGGTAGGGGACCGAAAGCGACCAGATAATGCTGATGATAGTGATTACAATGATACCAGCCTTTTCAGGAGGTCCAAAAAGGAAACATGACCTAATTCTACTAATTCTACTTTGTGGTAAGATTACATTAGCAGAATCTTGAAAGCCTGGAGGCACACATTTCCTGCTATTTCTTTTATAGCCTGAGAAGTTAGGGAGGTTCTTTTCTAAAAGTTTTCCCTGCCTGTTATGCAGGGGTGGGTTTCTCGCCCCATTCCAACCGGTTCGGTTGGAACGGGACCGGCGGTGTCCTTGTGCACGCGCGCGGCGCATGCATGCGTACTAGCGTCTGTGCGATGCTCCAGCTGCTCCTGGAGGATCGCGCAGGCACTGTATGCGTCCTGCGCATGCGTGGAAGCGCAGAACTCGTCAAAACCGGGTAAGGAGCACGGGCGGGCGGGTGGGCCATTCCCCGTTCCCGGAAGTTACTTACTTCCGGGTTCGCCGACCAACCGGTTCGCAGGGACCGCCGCGAACCGGTTGAAACCCACCCCTGCTGTTATGACACTGTAGACTCCTCTCTTTCCCTCCTCTCTCTCTTGTCTGATTTTTCCCTAGGCAGCATCTCTTCCCCCTGTCTCCAAAGGCATTTCCACCATGGCAAGTAAAATAACTTACGTTTTCTGCAATGTCTCCCACTTGAGTAATCCTTCTACATGCTTATTCTGCTCTAGTTCAAACATCTGCAAGTTTGATTTCTTGTTTTTCAAACATCTGCAGAATGTTTCATTGTTTTCCTAATGTTTTCATATTGTTAAATAATTAAGGGATTAAGAATTAAATTAATTATTAACATTGGCTACTCTTGTTGTCAATGTATATTTTATACAATGCATTTCCCATTGTTCTCTTTGATAGTTCTTGATAAAGAACTATGCTTTCAAGCAGTAGAATCTTGAAAGTCTGACAATTATTTGGGCACCAATTTTCTTATGTCAGAGTGTTGGGCCATTTGTGCAAATATTTAGATCACCTAAGAATAAAGACATGAACCAAAACAACATCAGATCTGCAGATTTGCTTTTGTGGAATCCTTGGTAGTCTCTTGAGTTTGGTTGTTTGCTTGTAGACATTTTGTTAGCACAGATCAATACTGGATCTAGTTCAGTATTGAAACATCTTCTTAAAGGAGGCAACCAAACTCTGAGAGCACCAAGAACTCCACAGGCTAACCCTCAACTACATATATTTCATTGCATTAGATCTGCTCTTATTCACAACCTATTAAATCATCAAATAAAGTATGAAAATCGAAGTGATACAGTAAATAGAGATCCCATCAGCATCAACATTTTATAGGAAATATTGAACGCTATTGTGCATTCATTCCTGAACAATAGCTTCTATAATTTTTATCTGTTCTTGTCCTTATAATTCCATAAACATTACTGATAGCTAATGTGTTTTCTATAGATAAAAACATACAAATATGTATTGCAAAATTACTTATATTAGTCTCTTACTATAGGAACATCAAAAGCCTTAGGTAGATAAAAAATATCTGTACGCACTTAAATACCTATAATTTGAAAATCATATTGTTACGGCAATTATTAGATACCAATTCTTTATCAATTTGAACCAGAAAATGTTCTCATTAGTCATAAATGATAAGAGAACTTGACTATATAAACGGAGAACATCAGAAAGAATTATCTTTGGATGTAAAAGTGCAACAACAGCTAAATTCTTCTTTTGCACACAGTTACTATAAACATAGACATTGAAAGCAAATAATGGCTTAAATTACTCTACTCTGAAATATCTGCTTGTCTACAACTGTAAACATCCTTTGTTTTGATAAAGTAAAAATAAACATTTTATTCCATTCCTCCTGTAAAATATTGATTGCATTTAAATAAGTTCTCATGCTTTCAGATGCAGAAAGGATATTTTAGTTTATAAAGCTACTCCATACACAAATCAAAGGTTATATAAGGATGCTGTTTCAAAAAACAGACACAAAACTTACATTATTAAGCCCATCAATTGAATTACAATAAATAATGGCATGTGCCCATTCAGTTTGGCAGATTATTAATATAGTTGCTGAATATATTTTTGTTTACAGAATGAAAGTCTTGTCAAGCATTATTATAAGTTTTTATTGAACCGGTATTATTAAATGATTTATAACATGGTATATTGCCAAATAGCAAAGTGTTTGGGTAGGCTAAAGGAAAACAAAGTTAAAATCACAAGGTTAAAATTATTTTTAACCAATAAAACAAATAAAGCCAGTAAAATTATGAAATCAAATTTAATTGTTATAACCATGTTCAGAAAGATAGATTTTAAGGTACTTTTTAGAAGCTAACAAGGTTCCAGCAGAGAAAATTTGATTCTGAATTGCTATCAGCTGAGCTTGTGACAACTATAAGGAATCTTTGAGATGATCTCAATAATTGGTCTGGAGAGTGAAACGCCGTTTCTTTAACTGATCGATCTTTTTTTTTAAAAGGGGATAGAACATTAATGAAATCTCACATTCCTATTCATACACCCAAGAGTCTCTTTATCTATCCAGAATATATCCCGTGTTTACTCCACTTTACTCCACTCTATGCTATAATGACAGATTGGCACTTTATTTTCTTTTACATGTTTACATCTCAAATTTGTATGATTCATTGAGCTGGCATTCTTCAACAGTTTAACACAAGATTGATGTGTTTGTTGAATATTAGTATAATGAAAGAGAAAACCATATGAAACTAGCAAAGAAAACCCCAATATACTTCCAAAATAAAAGGATAATTTTGATTTATCTCTAATGCTGAATTAGTGTAACTATTGATATACTTAAGAATAAAAACAATCATGATATGACATGTACGCTTTCTCAGTCTGTTGTTCTCTTGTTATAAAACTAAAATCAATTGTTGTTAATCTGCATAAATTGTTAACTATTGAAAAACATTGTCTATTCTGTATCATACTGAACATTTTTGTTAGATTTCAGAAAACATTATATATAATATACAAAACTGCTGAAATCTGAAATGCTCCATGCTGGCGGCTCAATTTCAGCATAGTGCAAATAAAAATTACCTTTGTGAAAATCTATTTGTATTATTGCAAATTACACTTTAGATGGCAAATATACTTTGCATTTAATTATAATTCTGGACTTTCAGAGGAATAGTATAAGGCTTCAGCCAACATCGGCTATAGCCAACACCACATGAGTATCCACCTTCAGAATGGTGGAAGATTAATTTTTTCTTATTTTCTTCTCTGCTCCTGTTGTTCACTTCCAAAATCTAATCTGTTGAATCTTCCAAACATACAGCTCCAATTTTGCACAACAACATAGTGGAAAAGAAAAATCTGGTTTGCCATTATTAGAGATTCCTCTGGTTGATGGAAGCAATTATATACAACCTATAATTTGTAAAAGGTAGTTGAAGCATTCATTTCCTAGCAGATGAACTAAATACAAATCATGTTTTCTTACAAGATGGTTTAAGTTCTTAAATCCAGTTTTTGAATAAAAAATTCTCATGTACCATTACTAAATTCAGCTTCTTGGAAGACGAATCTGTGGAGAGATCACCATTTCAATTATCTCTTTTTATCATTTTTTTTTGTGTGGAAATCACATGAAAACAAGATTTATTATTTAATAGTACATTCTCTTTATGGCTGCCCCTCGTTTATACATAATCCTCTGCTTGAATCAGTATGCAATTCCATGGAGATTATTCAGGCATCAAAAGCAATAGTAAAAAAAAGATCTAATCATAAAATAAGCTGCAAATGCCTGCATTAATAAGCAGAACAATTGGATAAATGCAGTTTCCAAATTAATGGGAAGATACACATTATTATTTAAAAGGCTAAAAAATGAAGTTTGGTTTTAGAACAGAAACAAGAATATCAAATGGAAATAATGTCTGCAAATTGTAACTTGATCACATAAAAAGTTAATAAACAACAAAAGATTGTGAAAAGACTTTATTTTCTAGACTGAATATAAAGTTAGTCCTAATGATTTTTTTCTGGAATAAACTTTGATTGTGCACATATTTACTTCTGCTTAGACAGAACACCAGTCTAAACAGATTTTGATAGGTGTCAATGTGATTAAATCTATGCACAACATTTTAAATTACCTACAGGATTTATGGATAAATATATTTACAGTGCAATTAATGAAGTGTCAAATCAGAACTCAATCTTCCAAAAGTATAAGCTGACTGTAAATAAATAATACAGAATTATTGATTTCTGTTTCTATAATATAGAAATATACTGATAATTATACAACTGTGATATATACAGTGTTGTGCTACTTTGGCACCAGCCAGCTAGTTGAGACATCATATTTGCAAAAGATTGTAATGTTACTCGATTACAAAAAAAGAGAAAAGAATAAAACTTCATTAGAAAATATATCAATAATTGCAAAATTAAGTTTACCTCTCCTGTGTTGCCTGTATTTTATCTGTTTTAACATAAAAATCACATTTCTCTCAAATAGGACCAAAGTAGTAACAAAACAACAACAAAACAACCCAAGATAAATTCAATATATAACCTCATCCACCTTTTTTCTCCATTTCTCATATCAACTAATATTTTTGAAATTGTTGTACTCCTACCTGATTATTGGAAAAATAAATTGTTAGAGCACAATTCTTCCATCACTGACCAATTTAAAACTTAATTGACTTAAAAGGAGAACATCAGCACATGGATGTACATTTGTATTACCAACCCATATGTGAAAGCAGAACTTGCTGCTTTATTGGATTGTAACTCATTTTTATTTGGACATAAATGTAAGGAAAAATAAATAAATCACCATTTTAATTGACTTGTACTAGAAAATAATGAATTAATTCCCAAAAAGCTTCAATAGGTGATTTTAAAAATTATGCAACATCGCTGCAATGCTAATGCACAGAGTAACTTGACATTTCATATTTCAAGTTGCACCAAAAAAATTAATAATGTATTGATCATGTACAAAGGACTTTAAAACTTGAATCACAATTTAATCTACTGACCTATCTCTGGAACAAGACATACTTCATATCATTGAATTACATGCTGTTGATTATTTCAGAAGAATACTTTAAACCAGGTTCATTATTTTGTAGATACATTTTGTAATGCATCATGTTCAAAAGATAATACAAGAATTATTGCATTTGCATTGCACTGAAATAGAAATAATATAAAAAGACCCCTCTCTTTAAGTGCAAGATCTGCAGTCCTGAACCAATTTATTAAAAACAACTGCATGGATGATATCATGACTATATTTATGAAATATGATTTGCATTGTGGTTGTCAGTTTTACTAACAAAATGTTATGAAAAAAATGATTTGAAATTATCTTAGAATATGAGAATTTGCTTTACATTTCTGATTTGCAGTTTACACTGAAGAGCTAATTGCCCAAAACAGCACCTTTTGGGGTTCCTTTAAGGAAAGATCTATAGCTCTGGAAAAAGTTGACTCTCATTATATCAGTTGCTCAGTTCTAACATTCAAGAAGTATCTCATAGTGGCGGCTCTGAAAAAATAAATATGTACAATTGCAGAAAAATTTAGAGAAATGTCAGACTCACCAAATTGGTGGATTTATTCTTCATTGGGGAAAGTTGGGCTTGATTCACCAGTTCAACCAGTGTGAGTCCACTTCCAAAAGTTTCATTCTGTGAAGACGGCGTACCCCACCAGTGCAAGCTAAGACAGATCTCAGTTGAGACAAGCCAGAGACAGAGGTAAGGAGCACTCTAAGACTTCGCCTGTGCTGCCTCTGCCACCGTTGAAGTGATGGGCTTTGCGTCTTCCTCTCTCTGACATTGCTGCTTATGGAGCTGCAGACGAGCAAAGGAAACCTAATCACCCCATGCCTAAGCTGACTCCTACCGTAAAACCCCGGTGTTTTGTCAACTGTGGAGATAATCAATTCATTAGGAGCAGGGGGGAAGGGGGGGGAGGAATGCCATCTGTCACTTTAAGTAAAATGATCAATTTCTTTATTTGGGTGCTTATTTTTCTCTTTAAAACAAGCAGATAATTATCCAAGCTGGCACTCAAAATGCTTGGTCAACTACATCAACAATTTGCAACAGACGTGAAATGCTTTGTGACATAGCAGTGCATTGTGTCTGGATGTATTAATAGTCCAGAAAGCTCTGTGGATGGAATTTAGCCGGTTTCATCATGGAAGGCAGAATTTTGCCTTTTTCCAAGGGCTAGTGAAAAACGAAATAAAAGTGCAGTGTTTGAAAGAGTCTAGAACAACTTGCCGCCACTACCTCACTGTGGGAAACCTTGCCCCAGCAACTTGCTGCAGGGACAACTCGCTGTGTACCTGGGTCTTCCACTCTGTTTCCAAAGTTGGCCAGGCTTAAGGGAGGCAAAAGTACCCACCAGCCAGCATTTCTTCTGTAAAGGCTTCCTAGCCTTGCTTTCCAGCACCCCCAATCTGCAAAAGGTGGTCTAAGGGGGAAACATTGTTCCATGCGTATGCATGCCTACAGACACATACACACACATACCATTCCAAGCTTGGTGACTTTTATGCACATCTGATCTGGCAGGGCGCCAATCGCTGGGGCAAGATGACGGGGGCAAGATGGCCGCAGTGAGGCGATGGGGGCAAGATGACAGCAGCAAGATGGTGGCAGCAAATTGTTCCATTCGGTTTGGTACATGGGGGGGGGGGAGGGAAGCCAAGTCAAAATGTAATTGATAGTGAGAGGACTACCCATTATCCCAGCTACCATAGCAGAACTGCAAAAGTTCTGTTTCTTGCAGCTCTGATATGGTCATCCTACTTATGTACTTCATCATTTTATTTATTGGCTTTGAAGTAATAAAAACAGAGTGTCAGTGTCATTTTTCAGCCAGAATCCACAAAAATAGAGGTTTGGATTTGCACTGAAAGTTCTTGGAATACTTTGGGGATGGCCACCAAATATCCAAAGCTTGCATTTTGGAATTCAGTGGCTGGTGCACATAAGATATTACACTAGAAACTATGGTGTACAAAATTAGCCAGTTAAATCATGAAGGAAGTGTTGATTTGGAGCTGGGCAGCACCTAAATTGAATGATATATGTATAGATCAGAGGTAGTATTCAGCAGGTTCTGACCAGTTCTGGAGAACCAGTAGTGGAAATATTGAGTAGTTCAGAGAACCGGTAAATACCACCTGTGACTGGCCCCACCCCCATCTATTCTCTGCCTCCTGAGTCCCAGCTGATTGGGAGGGAATGGGGATTTTGCACTAACCTTCTGGAGTGGGGAGGGAATGGAGATTTTACAGTATCTTCCCCTGCCATGCCCACCAGATAGAAATATAATCTTCATTCATGTAATTGTACAACATCCCAAGCTAACTGTAAAAACAAAGTCATATAATTATAGGGCTATAAAGTATCTTCAAGATCATCTTGTCCATACTTTCTTGTTGATGGATTTCCATTCATAAAATAACATTGTTGTTGTTGTTCTATGTCCAGCATTCACCTTTACTGGTCTCCCATCTCCAAATCATCACAGAAAGTTCCTCCTCTTTCTGGAGCAGGTTTGAAGAGTTCAGAAGGTGAGGGTTCCTTTTGTAAGACCCATAATTTCAAAGCTCCTTAGTAGCAAGAGAGAGAGAAAAATAGCTTTTTTATTCTGCGGGAGGAACAACAAATGAGAAATTCAAGGTTGTGTTTGAGGAAGGTTGTGTTTGTTCGTCAAGCTTGTTGTATTTTCATTCATAACCTTGTTCAATTGATCTGCATACATTCACAATTCAAAAAAATGCACACAAAGAATGCATAAGGATTTTCAATATGTATTTCACCAATTATAATTTTTGCAAGTACCTTATATACAAAGAGGCTAATTTATGTTAATTAAGGTTTCTAAAATATTTTCTTTAGTATTAGGAAATAAATTCATGGTAACTCACACAATATATCAATTAAAACCTTAAATAACTACTGATGACCACAAAACAGTCTTCCCACTCTTGTACATCTTAGTGAAAGAACATTATGTTTGAAAAAACCACTTGTAATATCTGGATCCTTAGAAATGATGCTTGGAAAATCCTTCCTTTGAAGATGGAAAATGAAAACACTTTTTTGGGTGTTATGTCAAACTCACATACCAATGTGAAAATACAGTGGAACAAATTTAAGGTTAGAAAAAAGCACTGGAGCAAAACTGAATTTCACAGTTTGGCCCACCACTAAAACAAGAAAATGTCAGAAAGAAAGTGGGTACTATTGATTGAATAACTAAATTGAATAATGATTTAATAATTGAATAATGATTTAATAATTGAATAATGATTTAATAATTGAATAATGATTGAATAATGATTGCAAAATCAGCATGTTCCAAAAACAATAATTAGATCCTTGCACATTTTCTCACTCCAAATCAAAGTTTTGTCTATGATTCTATTCTTCCCAAAATCTCCCTTTGTGTTAAAGAAGCATTTCTGCTCCACTTTGGGGGTCCTTTAAATAGGATTTGTACAAATATAAAACTAATAAAGCAATCATATTCTAAGTTAAAATATTCTACTCTAATTCTACCCTAACCTAGGGTATGCTTACTAAACATTTACTTTCTGTGAAGCTATTGTGTGGCCTACTTAAAAACCTGTAGCAAAAAAAATCTCATACTGGATCTCTGTTTTCTTTTACTTGATTCTCAAATATCGTCTATACCACCATTAAAAAATGAAGGGTTACTAAAGGAATGCGTGAGAGAGGAGATGGGATTGCAGTGAAGGAAATAAGTAAATTAGAACTTATTTCCCCCAGATACATGTCCCATTTATGTAGCCATAGCAAATGAGCATGAATAACACAGATTGATAACCAGCTGGAAGTGGGTGGTTGGTGGTGTAATAAATGATGAAAAGAGATTAAACAGGTCAAGAAAAAGCAACAAGAAAACAACCCCCTAGCAGCATAATAAACATATTACAGCCTACTTCAAAGGCTAGTTGAAGACTAATGCTAAAAATAAGGGAGTCTGTGATTAGATTGGTCAATCTATACAGCCTTGGAGCTCTTTAAGGTGCTTTGCTAACATGCAGGGATATACATCCACCTTTAATATATACAAATATCCTGCTGGGATTTCTCCTCTATCTTAAGAGAATTTAGGCTGTCAGAGTGATTTTATTTTTGTTTATCATATGAACATTCAAGGAACAAATTACTTCCTTGCTAAATAAGAAATTAATAATTGATTAGTAATCAAGTGGCAGGATACACAAAATTATATTTGAAGTAACATCTGTAGTTTGATCTTACTGCAAGATTCATACTGCTCCTCACAACTATGGATTGTAGGCTATGGCAGCAATAATAATACTGCCACCAGATTTTAACTAGGACTGGTCATTTAAAAAGTATCTTATCAGGGTTTGGACAGTTACAGTGGATCAACAAATACAAGTCTGTATTTGAGTATAATTCAACCGGTTGGCAACTGTTTATGAACCCTATATATAGATCCATCAACCTCCCTTGACCTCAAGGTAAGTCTTTAAAAACTTCTTCCAAGTGAAGACAATTGTTATTTGAGACAAGGTGTTCTCAGCTGTGACGTCTCCTGTTTGCAATTTTCCACTGGTAATCATCTATGAAATGTTTATATATCTGAATCTGAGATCCACAACTGTATATAAAAACCCACAAGTGTCTAAGATGCTGATTGGAGACCCTAATGAAGATAATTGAAACAAAAACTGATTTCTAAGGAAAAGATGCACTTATTAAATTGAATTGGTAATAATTGTGTGTTAGTCTTGCATGATGCATCTTGCAGAATGAGTGGCAACTGAATAATGGGTGATTTTGAAACAGACCCCAAGAATGGCTCACATTGAGAAAAGACCACCATGGATTTTACTACTTTCATCTCATCTCCAAATGCAATGATTTCCCCTTCAGATAGCTTCAGTTAGGAGTCATGAGAAAAAGAAGGTGATTGTCTTTCTGATTCATGTCTGCTAACCAGCCCCATCAATCTATAAGCATGTTGCTTAAGAAAGTATTCCCTTAACAAAGTCTTCCTACTACAATACTGCTAGCTCTAAAACTGGCCACAATCTTATAACCAGGGAATGGAGGATGTGTAACAATCCAGAACAGCTCAAGGCAGCCATGACATTAAGTCGTCTCCTTACATTGTACATTGGCATGCTGTGACTACTCTCAGTGGTGGGTCAAGTCCTCCATGGTAACGCTCTACAGGGAGCTTTAGAAACTATTTAATTATTTAAAATGAATAATTCCTACCAACACATTTAATTGGGAAACATTACATGTTGAGATGGGCCCTAATGGAATGACTCAGAGACTCTAACAATGTAATTGTGTATGCTATTTGAAGTAAATTCTTGGAGGATTTCTCAGCCAATAACATCATGCATTATTTATCCTCCTCCCCTTCTCTCTCTCCCCCCCCCTCTCTTTTTCCTATGAAGATGGAATCACTGAAACCTAAGCGATAAAAATGCAAATCCGAGAACAATCCCCTAACAGCCCAAACCAAATCAGATCCTTAGTTTATACTTCTTCTTTCTTGTTGCAGTATTTCCCAAGAAAATGGCTACTTGAATTTATTGCTGCAAAAGAAAGTAAAAGAAAAGAAAGAAACAGAAAAAAGAAAAGAATAGAAAATAAAAATGCATGTTATCTTCTTGACTGATGGGAGAACAGTGCATGAAAACCAGCGGACGTAACCTATTAATACAGCATAGTTAAAGAGCTCAATGCTTACCAGAGGGTAGTAAATATTCCAGGATATTGGTAGCTAAACAATATGCACACTAACTGGAGGTGTCACAATCAAGAGATAATGCAGACATAAAAATTAGACCTGTAACTACATAGGCAGATGTATTTATCCTTTGTCTATATAGAAAAATAGAATAATGCAAGGTTAGCCTGAATTTCTGACTCATACAGGACAATAATGGGATAAACTCTTTGCATATTTGCATTTGAACTGTTGAGTGGATTTATAAAAGCTTTTCACTGCCAATAATGATTCATTTTGAAATGGAGGAAAATAAACACCTTTTTTGTTAGTGTAGGAAGTTATCACCCAGCCCTCTCCCAGAAAAATGAAATATCCTAGGAAATGTTGAAAAAGACAGAATATTTCTCTGGATGTCAAAAGGAAGAAACATGTTTTAAAAGACAAAATAGCTCCCTGTAGCTTCCTGCCCATCCCCACTTTGTCAATGGGCCATTAAGAAGGCCAAGCTAGTCCATTTTACATAGTAAAGAGTTCTCCCCTTCAGCTCCAGGGGGATGGGATTAAGGCATGATAATAGTGGCCCTTTACCAACTCGCCACATGGCATCTGAGAACTCAACCAAACCTGGATTCAAAACACAGCCTAGGGAGTTGCCCCTGCATGGCCCCATGGGAGTCTGACAACCAATCAGAATACAAGTTCAAGATCAAAGGCCAGAGGGGGATAAAACCAGGGACTCAGCATCTCCATCGGCCCTTCTCTTTTCTCCACCAACATTGAAGCATGTGATCACCTTTTCTGTTCAGGACTCAAGCCATGTGGTCCTGTCTACCAATAAACCATCTTTCCAAGCAGCCTCCATGTCTCCAGTGTCTTTTTCCCCACTTGGAGCCGAACCCAGAAGGGCATTTCTTTCAACATTAGAGTGCTCAATAGAAATAACTGCAAGCATATTCCCTTGGGCCATTATAAAAAATACACAAAATCTCACCAAGTTTTGCTTTAGTGTGGAGTAACATTTAGCTTTGCAATCAAGTTTCCAAAAAGGGATGGCTGGTCATCAGCCTTTAGGAGTTCCAAATTTTAGAAGTTATTTCATGTCCAATATGATTTGCTACTTTTCTTGTATCCCTAAATCTCATTAATTCTTAGGCTATAGAGATTCTCAATCACACTGTCAATGATCCTTTTGAACTTTTGTGTGGCAGAATCAAATTCACCAAAGATAATTTCCAATAACTAAGGCAAAGAGAGAGTAAAAATCCACTCAACAAGATCCAGACTCCAAACTAAAACTTTATTGGAGTCGGTCAAACTCCTGGATGGCTTACTGGGTGAAAGTTTTTCATCTACACAAACACCCATTTCACAGTAAGACAAACTGGGGGGAAAACAGAAGACATATTTAGTCCCTTTCTCAAAGGACAAACCAGCTACTTTTAAACTATAGTTCTTTTTCATTCATCTTCATTCTCTTCCTTCCACAATCTTCACAAGAAAATAAAAGCAATCTGAAGAAGCCGCCATTTTTCACAAGAAATTGACACAGCACTGAAAATGGTGGCTGCTTCCAGTAGGCAGGGGAGCCAGTCCAAGTACTGACGAGATTTGGCAGGGTCAGATGAAGGAGAGAGAGATGCTGTATGACTCTTGTGGTTGGTCATAACAGTGAATGATCATGGGGGTGCTGCAGCCACCTTACCTTTGTATGGATGTCCTACCAATAGCACTAGCAATAACACTTAGCCTTATATACAGCTTCACAATGCTTTACAGCCCTAAGCGGTTTACAGAGTCAGTCTATTGGCCCCAACAATCTGGATCCTTATTTTACCTTAGAAGGATGGAAGGTTGAGTCAATCTTGAGCTGTTCAGAATCAAATTCCTGGAGTGAGCAATGAGTTAGTCCTGCATTCTAACCACTGCTCCACCAAGGCTCATATGTAACTTTTGGGAGGGTGGGGTATCTGTCATAATTTCGAACTGTTACATGACCAGTTCATATCTCAAGGACTATCTGTATCTTTCTGTGTGAAATTCATGAGGCTAGTTATTTGTGGGATCCTTTGTCTCTAGTGGTTTCTTCCTATCAACTAATTATTATTCATTTTATTATTGATTCATTTTATGTACTTCCCAACTTCCAATGACTCTGGACAGTTCAGGCAGAATGAGGAGAGTTCTGGATCTGTTCTATCAAGCAATGCAACCTAGAAAGATCTGGAAGCGCACCTAGTCCATTGTGGTAATTGTTCTCTGGATTATGGAGGCATGCATGTAGCTCTCCTGTCTGCAAGTTTTTAAAATCACAGTTGCGTTCCCTGGCATGGGGTTAGGTTGTTGAGCCCTTAGTACAGGGGTCTGCAACCTCTGGGCCACAGTCCACTAGTAGGCCATGACATGTTTGCAATCAGGCTACAGAAACGGCAGGTGAATGTGTGCATGTGCGCATCCCTACTTCCATGAGCAGCAGGCAACCTAGTGCATGTGCACTCCATTTGAGTGAGTGGCGGGTGTACATGCATCCTGCTTGTGCAATTGGAGCTGCACATGCATGCTTACCAGCTGCATGCACAAAACAATTTCCTATCCCCCTGCTGGTCTGCAAAGCCAGAAAGGTTGGAGATCTCTGCTTTAGTGGATTATGGGTTATATAATGTGTATAGCCTTCTAAATACAAATATATAAATCATGCTATGTGTGGAGCTTCACCTAATTGTGGTTTAATTTATTAAGCATCGCTAAATATTCCTCTATTCTCCAGTTTTTAGAAAGACATTTGCACTTGCATTTTATTCACATTTATATCAGACATTTTTCCAGCAATACTGGTGTCTCCAAACAGAAGTGGTCCTTGGTAACCATCAAACTTGTACTTTGTATCTGATGAAAAGCACCTTTTCAAACTGCAACAGGACACGGGGAGTGGGCTCCTGGAAATTGCCCAGCTCCCCAAAAGTACTAGTGTTGTAATAATCACCAATAGAAACAACATTTTTCATCTTGTCAAAAATGGCTAGCTGAGAGTTTACTATTGTTGGTGATTACCAAAATTCTTCTCCCTGGCTTCTCTGATTCTATGCTTCTCCCCTGCCTGTATTGCATTGGTATAATGAAGGCAAACACAATTTCTTTCTTGTTTTTATTATTATTCCATTTTAATGCAAAGAGAAACAGATAAAAATTAAACCCTGGCTGTTGCAGATGAAGTTTTGTAAGCCAACCATTCTGGCTTCTTTTCAGGGACGTGCTTCAGGTGCACGTGCTTGATGCCCGCTATGGGCGCTATGGGTGCATGCGCATTAGGTAAAAATGATAGAAAAACAAGATAGAACCGGTTTGGGGGTGTGGCCAGCCAAGGTATTACCAAACCGGTAGGAACCCACCTCTGATTCTGACTCAGCTACCAACTGCTGCTGTTGCTCTTTGATTTTGTGTTGATTTGTTTTAAATGCAACTTCTATTATAGTCCATATCTGATACTGAATTCAAAAACATGATATCTCAGCAGGATATTTTGCAATAAACCTGCCATTAAGACTTAGGCTGAAGGGTCTCTATTTGACAAATTTTCTCCTTCTGGCATATTCAATAAGAAAAATACTAAGCATTTATATAAGAACAGAATGGAATTTTACTGTTTGCACTATGGAACTAACAAGCCTCCAAGTATATAAATAGTACCATTTGAAGATAGATTGTGTATATGTGGTTGTGCAACACCTCTTGCAGACATCACACATATCCTGTTTGACTGCAAACTTTATTCTGCAGAAAAGGCCATTTGTATTTCACCCTGACTTAGAAAACTAAGAAATATTGGGATGCTTGGGATAAATGGTCTTCTTGCAAGGAACAAATTTGTATATTACTAAAAAGACTACAATGTTCATATCAAAGGCTACTCTAAAAAAGATATAACTACCTAGGACAGATTGCGGTAGATTGTAGGGCTGATGATTTATAATGAAGGTATCCTATGGCTTTATCTGTCTTGTTTTTATAGCTTTTGGGTATGGTCAAATAAAATAGAATCCATCCCATCTCATCCCATTCCACTCCACTCGCGCATGCACATGCCAGAAACCTGAAGACCAGCTGGTCGGCATGTGCACCGGCCAGTTGGTCTTTGGGTTTGTGGCGCTCCGGCGTGCACACGCACACAGACATGCACACATGTTCTAGTTTGGGTACTCGGTGCCAAAAAGGTTCGTCATCACTGAGCTAGGTGATTTGGGCCAGTATCTCTCTTTTAGCCCAACCCAACTCACAGGATTGTTGTTGCTGGGGATATAGGAGAGAAAAGAGTATTAGGTATCGTCACTGCCTTGTGTTTATTATTATAAAATAATAAAGGTGGGATAAAAATTTAATAAATAAATAAATATAAATAAATAAATAACGCATTTCCTTTCTTCTGCAGAGTATATATCTAAATCTGTATCTTGCAGCCACAATTTGTCAGAGATTTATATCTTCCCAGACTCTCCCAAAGTTCATTTTCCTGTCTCACTATTTTTGGGACAGATTGCTTTTCTATTTTAATGTTTAAAAAAACCAAACCCTTACTCTTTTTCCTCCTTAAATCTATTCTGCTTATTTTTATAGTTGCTATTTCCCCTGGATTTGACTTTTTCTAGGTTCAAGCCAGTGCAATCAGAATTAGAGTATTTTAATTTGCACTTTATTATGCCATTGAATGTGATCTACTCATAATCCAAGATTAATTGGTGGCATACAAGTCCCTGAAGATATTAACATATAATATATCTACAACATTCATCATATTAGTCATCATACATTTTTACTCAGTAATGATTTATATCCACCACATTTTACTCAGTTAAACATTTAAAACAAAACTGACAGAATTGATTCCAAGACTGACAAAAGAGGAAAATCAACTTAACAGAAATAGTAGAAACATCAAATATGATGGATGAATCATGTTTTTACTTGCACTTGATGTTTTCATTGATAATTGGCTTTCATTAAACATTTTTCTTCACCTTAAAAATAAGTTATGCAATAAAACTGAGCTAAAAAGTGGAAAAGACATTCTTAAAATGTTGGCTTTAATAGTTCACTTTACTGCATTAAAAATGGTAAATATAGTGTATACGTCATTGAAAATTCTCAAAAATACTATATAAATTTTTTTAATAGTTAAAACCTGCTCTGTATGACTTCCTTGCAAAGCATTTTTTTTTAAATTCAAGAGAAATGCAGAATAATTTTGGAAATCGCCCCCAAAGTTAGGAGCAAATTATCTTCTGTGTTCAAGATGTTATACAGAATATTACTGCAAACTGTTAAGGCTGATAATTTACTCTTCCTCTGTTTTATTAAAAAGCATTATAGTATCTGAAAGCTCCAATTGACCAAAGCCAGTAGAATTGATAAATATGAGCTGGAGTAGAATTGACAGAGTAGAATTGATGAATACAAGCTGGAGTAGTATTGATGGAATAGAACTGATGAATACGAGTAGGTTTAATTAAAAATGAAAGGGTAGAAGTGATGGCAGGAACTATAAATTTATTTGAGATATGTATGCAAAAAGGAATTCATATGTTGCTAAAAAGATGAATGTAATCATCTAGGGAGTAGTAACAATGAAAAAGTAGGTATGTACAGTATATGGAGAAAATATGTGCAATATTTAAAACAAATACAATTTAGAGGGAAATTATTCTGCTATATGACATGAGGTCTGAATTGAGGGATTAGGAAAAAAAGTCATTGGTCCATGTTGTGGCCCAGCAGGACCCATTGGAGCTGCCACCAGACTCCGACAGTGAGGGGCCCTACGAGTCGCTCTGGAGGATGTGGAGGACCCTGGACAGGGTTCCGACTCTGAGCAGGGTGCAGAGAGGCTGGTTGGCCACCAGCAGGCACCTGAGCCCTGGACCAGTGGGGAGGAGACAAGGGAAAGTGATCCAGACGCCAGTAGTGAGTTGTTCCTGGATGCCCGGCACCGAAGAGCTAATAGGTGTCAGAAACAGTTGTGCAGTTACAGGAGGTAATTGCACTCAGCTGGTGGTCATTAGGCTCCTCTCCAGACTATAAAAAGGCTGCTTGTGCACACGCCCCTCTTGCAGAAGTCAACACAGCAATTAATGTCGGAGAACATTATTATGAGCTTGGCAGGCTGGATTGCTGCCAAGCCTTATTTGTGCTGGATTACTGCCCAAGCTTGTCTGTACTGGTTTGCTGCCAAGGACCTGTCTGTCTGTTAATTAAATGCCGTAACGTATCTTTGGCTCGGAGTATGTGTTGGTGTGGGATGAGGGGGGGTCAGAACAGGTCCATATGGTGAAGAATGAAAGAGAATGACAATCTCTTCATTTTCAATATATTATGTGGTTTAAACATATATGTACATGTGTATCTACTTTGAAAAAGCGTTATTTGCTCCAAATTCAAAACTATATAGAAACTAAATAGAAAAAGAAGGAATATACATCTTCATAGATGGTTGAATAGATTATTTATGATGAAGGGTTGAGAGAACGAGTAAACAATACAAAGTTATCATAAGTTTTGAATGTAGGACTCTCCATTTTTGGTAGTCAAGACTGGATCTTGGGAACACGGAAGAAACAGGAAGTAGCAGAAAAGAAAACAAAAAAAAAAAATCTAAAGGACTGGAGAAAGGAAAGGTACAAACCAGGGGTGAAATGCTACCGTTCGCCCGAACCGGTAGTAAAAAAATGCTTCAATTTTTAAAAAAAACTTCAGACAATCAGCTGTGTCACAATCGTTGGAATTTTTTTTTAAAAAAAATTAAAGCTTTTTTTTTTTACTACCATCAGCTATGTGACAATCAATTGTGCCTGATTGTCTGTGAGGTTCCTGCTTATTGCAGGGCCATTTTGTGTCAAGTCCAGCTGCTTTTGCATTATGTGTGGGTCAGTTGTGTAGCTTTTGTGTTATTTTTGTGTAAAGTGTGATAGTTGGGTTTTGGGCTCTCTGTGACTCTGTGTGGTTGCTGCTTGTTGCAGGGGCCATTCTGTGTGATGTCCAACAGCTTTTACATTGTGTAGTGAGTCAGTTGTGCAGCCACGTTCACCTGGTCATATGACCACCAAGCCACACCGACAGAACTTTTTGAATTTCACCACTGGGAAGAATAGTGTGTGTGTGTGTGTGTGAAAGAGAGAGAGAGACAGAGGGAGAGGGAGAGAGACAAATAATAGCAAGGAATTGGCAGAAAAAATACAAAGCTATTTTGATGGAAATTTTAAAACAAGTGAACAGAGCTAAACAAACAATGTCCAGCCAAGTGAATAGATTAAACATAAATCCATTCTCTTGTCTAGCCACTTTTTGATTATCTCTGTTCACCTATTTTCATCTTTTAAAAATTTCATCAAATTGGAACAACATATTTTTAAATGAAATTGAAGTGAGAGGTTGCTAGAAAGAGCCATCTGTATAGGAATGATGTTAACATATCCAACAGTGAAACTGAAATGGATCATGAAGTTTTCAGGTGTTGATAGTATAACTGGATTATTATTAAAACATGCACATAGCTGCTCTGAAAAACAATTTAATTGCATGTGTATGTATGCCTAGTAATTTAAAGAATGTCAATATTTTTTCATGGACAACAGTCGGAATAGCAAGAAGGAATGTAAAAACTAGAGGGAAATTACTTTAAGTGTGCCTGGGAAGTTGACTGGCAGGATTCTAATCAACTAAGATGATGTACTGTAATTGAAAGAGGTGAAAGTAAGATAAAACTTGGGAATTAAAATGTAGCTATATGCCAAGCAGAAGATGATTTTTGCTCTTCAGGAAATCATTAAGCTATGTTTAAATGTGGCAAAGAAAATGTATTGTAAATCTGTAGATGTTTTTGTTAAAATTAGTACGCCTGAATCATGGAAGGTTTAGTATGAAAGCAGAATGGAAGATTGATCTCTGTAGGTGATAATAGCGGTATATCACACTAATAATGCATGCATGAGAATAAACAGAATGTTTAGCAAATAGCTCAGCATCAAGCAGGAAGAAAAGCAAAATGTTGTTGGCGCTGTCCCTTTGGTTGTTTAATGTATTTATGGATACATGTGTAAACAATTCCTCCAATAATATTAGAGGTGCATTGATTGGGGACATGAATCAAAGTGCGGTTTTGTATGCAGATTAGGACTTCCGATGGCTGGGCAGTCAAATGATTGGCAGGAAATGTTACATGGTACGAGGCAGCGATGAGTAAAGACCTGAAAATAAATGTTTCAAGATAATTGTGTTTGTCAGGGAGCATGGAGCGAACGATTACAAGTTACACATAAAATGCAGTTCATCTAGATCAAGTGGATGAATTTGTATACAGGTAGTCCTTAGCTTAGAGCCACAATTAGGACTAGAATTTTAGACATTAAAGTGAATCATGTCACTGGACACAGTTTTACAACCTTTTTTGGTCATTAAGTGAATTGCATGGTCATTAAAAAGAGCCGAGGTGGCGCAGTGGTTAGGGTGCAGTACTGCAGGCCACTTTAGCTGACTGTGATCTGCAGTTCAGCGGTTCAAATCTCACCGGCTCAAGGTTGACTCAGCCTTCCATCCTTCCGAGGTGGGTGAAATGAGGACCCGGATTGTGGGGGCAAGTTGCTGACTCAATTTGCTAAAAAAAAAATTGTAAACCGCTTAGAGAGGGCTGAAAGCCCTATGAAGCGGTATGTAAGTCTAATAAATAATAAATAAATTAAGCAAATACAGCTTCTCCAAATGGACTTTGCTTGTTGGAAGTTGGCTGGAAAAGTCACAAATTGCAACCACGTGACTGCGAGATGCTGCAACGATCTAGTTGTTCTGGTGTGCAGTGCCCTAAAGTGTCTTTTTAAGGGTAGAAGTTGAAATAATTTATGTCCAGGATGTGAGGGATCTGTAGATATTTTCACAGCCCTCTTTTTGACTCGTGCAGTGTACAGGTCCTCAATGGAAGGTAAGCTGGTAGCAATTGTTTTTTCTGCAGTTCTAATTATCTGTTGAAGTCTGTGTCTGTCTTGTTGGGTTGCAGAGCCAAACCAAACAGTTATAGAGGTGCAGATGACGGACTCAATAATTCCTCTGTAGAACAGAATCAGCAGCTTTTGGGGCAGTTTGAGCTTTCTGAATTGGTGCAGAATGAACAATGATGACATTTTTGATGTTAGGGGTCCATTTTAAGTCTTGAGATATGATAGAACCTTGAAACCTGAAGGTCTCTACTGTAGATACTGTGTTATCTAATATTATAAGAGGCAGTAGTATAGGAGAGTTTCTCCTAAAATCTACCACCATTTCTACAGTTTTGAGTGTTTTTAGTTCAAGATTGTTCTGGTTGCACCGCAAGGCTAGTTGTTCAACCTCCCATCTGTATGCAGATTCTATCTATTCCACACAACTGTCTTTTCTATCACTAGAGTCTGATTAGTCACACACTGCTTTAGAAGTACACAAGCATCTTTTGCCACATTTGAGCTTCAGCGCTCACCATAATATGCTAAAAGGCTCCCTCAGATAGTGCTTCAAAATTAGATGGTCTGTAGAATTTTATTTCAGAAAATCCCACTTTTAAAACCGAAAAGAAAATCTGAAGCAAAGACAGTTTACTGTTCATTAAAATTAGCCCCGTAAAGCTCTGTCATCTTTGATGAGATGACATCCAAGATTTTAATCTCCTTCTGTATCTGATTCTGAAATGCTTTGATCTTGACGGAATTACTTTACTTCTTGGCTTTCTCCCATAGCAACATAAGACTGATGCAGCCTGTGTTCAAGATGGAGATGTGGGAAGCTGGCCTGAGATCCTGCCAATCTTTTTACCTGGCGACAGTGCCTTTTGAAGTTCATCCTTTGGGTCTCCTACCCTATGGACAAGCAGCACGTGATTAGTGGTGCACGGTAAACTCTTTGCTCAATATTCCCCCAAGCTTTGTTTCTGAAATACAGATTATTCTGCTCTAGGATCAATGTAAACCAAAGACAAGTTTTGTCTCATCTTGCAGAGAAACATCTATTACAGAGTTGCTCATGTACTTTCAACATTGTTGATCTGACATTCCTGTTGCAATTATCCATCTTTAATAGATGTGAAGTAGCAGAATTAAGTCTCTTAAAGACATTGGAGGATTATGATTACAATGGGATTGAAGAATAAACACCTTTGCATCAGTAAAATGGACTTTACTCCATTATCAACTCAATCTGAGTGTACCAAGTATTGATAATGATGGGTACATTCATTATCAATACTGAATATTTATTCATACTAAATTTTGCAGCATTATTTATCACTCGCCGTTCCTGTCCTATAATGAGTCAATCAACATATTGTACTATATAATTTTCTAAATAAAAACCCATTTTTTCCAATACTTAGTAGATTGCTTTCTTATGAGGCAAATGTAATGGTAAGTAAGCATGCTAGAAATACAATACAGAACAAAGAAAATATTTCCATGCAGTCACAACAAAGTGCTAACCTATTCTGTTTCAACCAGAGCTGCTTTGTGCAGTCCTGAACCCTTTTCAGAATTTTCTACAACTGAAAACCTTTGCATTCAGGAGCCCTATTTCTACTGACAGGTTTGCATTTGGCATCAAATATTTTTCTCTTGAAAGCATCTGGCATGCTGCCTTTGAACATCTCACCAAGTGTTGCTAGTTTGTTTTAATGAAGGCTTCTTTACTGATACCTCCAAGCCCTCCTAAACCAACAGAAAATCATAAAGCCCTTCACTAAAGGAAACCATAAAGCACTGGAAGAATTAAGTACCATGGCCTGCCTTGTTGAACTAGATTACAGGTAGTCCTCATTTAGTGTCTGCCTCGGACAACAACCTTTCACAGTTATGATGTTGATGAAAAAGTAGCCTTGCAACCACAGTTACAATTTTCACAGTCTCTCTATCATGTGTTCACCATTACAGCCAATTAGTATCAGCTGTCCTGTGATTGACCCATTTTTCTCCAGCGGAGCTGAAAGATTGCCTAAAGAGGCTATCTCTTCCTGAGTTACCTTCCTCCACAGCAAAGTAAATCCTTAAAAAGTGCTCACTGCAAATTTACAAACTTAGTTCTATGACCTTAAGTAGTTGAATAGAACTCTCTGATTCACTGTTGCTGCCTGAAATTGATAAGACTCTAATCAGTTTTACACCAAAGGCTTTTTTCATATTTTGTTCGCCACTCCTAGCTCACACCTGTGAGTGTGCTAGGCAGACAACTGGCACTAGCACATTCCTTTCAAACTGTATATGCCTGCAAGGGCTATATCCGTGATGGCGAACATATGGCACGTCTGCCACAGGCCTTGCAATAAAAATATTCCAGGTAATGGTAGCACTTACTGGTTCAAAACTGAAGAGCAACTGATAACATTCTGTATCAATGTTTACAAAACATAGTTAATCCAGACAACTCTTAATCTATTTCCTTACTGGTAAACTATGGCAGCATAAAACTATATGAATCTGGTTGAATAATCTGATAATCTGAGAAATACAAAGTACCCATTCATTTTCTCCAGGAAGTACCGGTTATTCTATGACTTCTTAAATAAACTTCTTAAATACACTCAGTAATAATCATGAAGACTTTGTTCCAAAATACAGATCTAAAAACATAGAAACATAGAAAACTGACAGCAGAAAAAGATCTAGTGGTCCATCAAGTCTGCCCTTTGAGTGGATGAGATTTGTTTTTGGGGTTGTTTGTTTGTTTATGTTTAAATTTTTGTTTGATGAAGGACATTCCAAATATATTTAAACTCAGATGAAAAATCGCTTGTTTTAAAGAGTTAAAACTTTAAAACAGCCTGCGTTAAAAGCGTTTCAAATCACTTTGTTCATATCCCTTATGCTTCAAAGCACCTTTATAGAACCAAAATTGAAGTATTGTGCAGCTCCATAATAAGGCAATATTATTTGGTTTATCTCTACAAATAAAACGAATAAGTGTAAGATCAATGATGAAAAATAATTGTAATTAAGTCATTGTGTTGTAGAAAATGACAGGCTTTAGACTTCTTAGGATACAGGAAAAGTTTATCTGGCAGCCAGGTTCAGAAAGTTAGCAAAAATGGCTAACATTGCAAATTCTGAACAAACTTCATCATCAAAGCACGTGTTCTTATACATTCTCAAAAGCAGCTCAACACGGAAATACTTAACTCATTTCTTATTGGTTATTTGGGGGGAAGAGCCTTATAAGTAGATGAGGGTCTTACTTCTCCTTTTGTTACAGGTATGGACTATGTGTCATTAATGAACTTTATCTGAACCTTGTGGTTTGGACTTTTGACCTTAGTGACGTTGGCTAGAACATCTTGTGGTTAGAGGCTGATGACATTTCTTTTAAGCAGGTTTCTAGCTGTCCCTTTTATGCCACGTCTTCATTCTTATATTTTTAATCCATATTTTATTCTATTTTAATTGTTCTTCAGTCCTATCAAATGGATTAGTGTGGTGGAGAAAATAGGAGGAAGAAAGAGAATTGGTATGTTTGCCATCTTGAGTTATTTATAAAAATGATAATAAAAGTGGGATAAAAAAAATAAAATGTCCTTACATTCTAAGAGTTTAAAGACTTGTTTTAATATCAATGTAACCAAGACATTATTAATAGCAGAAAATCTGTAGTTAAAACGTTGATTTAGCCACGGTTTATTTAAACATGGGACTGTCTTCAAACATCACCTTGAAACTTCAGCTGGCCCAGAATACAACAGCATGTGTATTCAGTGGTTAGTTGTGGCATTGCCATATTACACCTCTGCATTATTACCTGCCCTGTTTACTAGGAGGTTTCCAAGGGTATTTTAATGTTCTGGTCACAACCTGTTAAGCCTTACAACTTTATATAGCTCAGAACTTGGCATTGTAGGGAACTATTTTCCCTACAATATAGGGAATTTACGCTTACTCAAATATTAGAGTGCCTGCTAAAATCACTCCTTACCAGGAGACACAGCATTAGGGAGCTGGATGGTGAGCAAGCTCCATTGCAGCTTTCTTCTGGAACAGCTTGCTCCTTGAAGTGTGGAAGGTATCCACTTTTCAGACCTTCTGAAAGGCTTTGGGGTCTAAATTGTAGACAGTGGTGCAATTTTCCATAATAAAACTATTATAAAATAATTACTATTTTAATTAATTTATTCTAATGTTATATTCTGCTTTTATTATGTCCCTTCTGTAGGCTGCCAAGAATCCACTTAGTTTCTGGCAGTCAGATCCATTTCATAACCAAATAAAATATTATATTGTATGAACCACAACTACTGAGCCATGGTGGTGCAGTGGTTAGAATGCAATATTACAGGCTAACTCTGCTGACTGCCAGAAGTTCGATCCTGATCAGCTCAAGGTTGACTCAGTCTTCCTTTCTTCAAAGATTGGTAAAATGAGGATCCAGATTGTGGCGTGCAATATGCTGACTCTGAAAACTGCTTAGAGCAGTATGTAAGTCTAAGTGCTATTGCTATTTAGATTTGTCGAACAAATGATGATGATTGCAGTGTTTGTGGTTGTCATTTTTGCAGCTTGGCTAAATTAAAATCTTAACCCAACTAATCATGTGTTTTGGTTTTAAAAATTCTAAATTTACTTCCAGCAATCATGTTTTGCTCTTGTGGGCAGCTGAGAAATATTGCTATGATTAATTCAGACAGAGACCACCTAATTTCATTTTGGATCTATTCAGGTGTATCCATGTCTCAGGCCCTTAGATGTGTAACTGGAATCTGGAATATAGTTGCTGTGGCAACCTTTTCTCACTGCGTTAGGTAGCATTTAATCTGCAGTGAATATTCACTTATGGTAAGGTCATTAGTGAGATAAACCCTTGAGACTACAGCTAAGGGAATACAGAATGATCCCCCCCTCCTTATTTTTTTGCCCAGAAGCTGTTAAAGTATATTTTAGTGATTACATTCCTGAACTTTGGCATCTTCACTATCAAGTGCTTACAGTTACATAATCTTAAAAGTCTTACCTTTCTGCCATAATAGCTCCCTTATAGAAGGTATGGAAGAATAATGAATTCTGGTTTATCAAAAACTAAACCCAAATAAAAATCAACAGTCCAATGTTACTAGCTTGTATTATTCAATGAGGTCAAAATAAAGTGAAATAAACAGCAACAGTGACTTTGAATTTCATTTCACTCTTTTTTCAAAGGAAACAAACCCTTTACAGTGCCAAGCAGGATCTAATGGCTATTCAGCAAAGCAAAAGAAATTTA
This sequence comes from Thamnophis sirtalis, assembly GCF_051295495.1. Classification (NCBI taxonomy): domain Eukaryota; kingdom Metazoa; phylum Chordata; class Lepidosauria; order Squamata; family Natricidae; genus Thamnophis; species Thamnophis sirtalis. The sequence goes on along the minus strand of NW_028261385.1, from coordinate 70,414,738 downwards.
AAAGGGCTTTATGAAAGTTATGGATTATTGAACAAATCAAGCCAAAATTTTCATTAGAGGTCCAAATTACCATATTTTTGGACTATAAGATGCACCAGAGTATAAGACGCACCATGATTTTGAAGAGGTAATTTTTTTAAAAAAAAGTTTTGGCACTCTGCAGGCGTCCCAACCATCTGCATGCCTCATTTGTTTGCAAAAAAGGGGGGCATGCAGAGGCTTTAGGAGGCTTCTAGAGTGTTCCTGGGGTTTGGGGGGGTAAAAATGAGCAAAAACAGCCCTTTTTTGCTCATTATTGCCCTCCCCAGCCCCCAGGAGCACTTTGCAAGCTTCCCAAATCCTCTGCATATCCATTTTTGCAAAGTGGGCAGGGTTTTGGTAGCCCCAAAATGCTGTATTCAGTGTATAGGATGCACCCAGATTTTTACCCTCTTTTTTGGGGGGAAGGTGAGTCTTATACTCCGAAAAAGGCCTATGAAGCGGTATATAAGTCTACTGCTATTGCTATGGTACCTACTTCGATTACCTAATTATGTGAAGACCTAGCTCTCTAGTGAAAGTTTTAATACTGAGAAAGATGGAAGGAAAAAGAGGACAACCAGCAGCAAACTGGATGGACTCAGTTACATTGATGATGGGTACACCACTGGAAGCAGTGGTGGGTTCCAGATCCTATTGAAACCAGTACGGTGCAACATGGCTGGGCATCCCCCACATGCACGCACGCATACGTACTTACCACCTATGATGCTCCGTGACAGTTCCGTGACAGTTCCGCGACGCTCCAGCTGCTCGGCGGAGCGTCACGCAGGCACTGTATGCTCCGTGCATGTGCAAGTAAACCCAGATCAGCTCAAATACAGGTAAGGAGGGCAGGCGGGCAGGTGGGTCCTCCAGAGCACCATACTGGAACGGTACCTGGTGCTCCCAGCAGGCACTGGTACACCCGTACCGGGGCATACCGATTGTATCCCACCACTGATTGGAAAATCTGAAAGGCCAATCATGGAGAAAATCTATCCCCTGTGGTTGCTAAGAGTTAACTCTGACTTAATCAATCAATCATTAATTAATCCATCAATCCATCATTGCCATTCTTAATGTTTGTATAACCAGCAATGACAAGAATAATCCAATTATATGGTTTGGCTTTAACTTTAGATTATATATTATAAAACTAGTCACTGTATTTTTTTTAGCTATGGATTATAGTATGGTCTGTTGCATGATGCCAACAAATTATGGTATATTCACCATCCAAAAATAATATTGTTAAGTGTGTGCTTTTCTTGAATGCAATAAACAACAGGTTTATGTAATAGAATTGATGGATATCTAGCAAACATATGTGTAATACAAGCATATACTTTTATTATCAGCATGTGAGCAAACACATTGTAGAAATATCTTTTAAATTGCCATAGGAGTTAAAGACAGGGTGGGCGTGGGATATACAGGTAGTAGTTAAAATGTGACTAAAATAAGTCACATGTGACTTGTTACAGACTTGTCTGTAACAAGTCACATTATGATATCAGAATACATCTGAGTGCAAATAGGAAACACAATAATTTAGTGAAGAAGCTTTCACAGATAGATGGAACATATTTGTCATAATAAAAAATAATAACTAGAGAAGACACATGGAACAACTTCAAAATAATAAAATTCACAAGGGAAGGGAAAAACAAGAACACACCACTCTTCCTGGCTATCTTCATCAGCAGAGGAACTCAAAGCAAATTAGTAGCTCAAGTCTAAAACAATCCATGCTATCCAAGTGCTCCATTATCAAAATAATGACTGAACCTCCCATAAGAGGATCTGTGTAAGAACATTATTGAGACAAGTACAAATGTACTGCAGCAGCCCAAAAGACCAGAAAAAGGAAACAGATTGCCTGCAAAACAGATTTTGCAGTGATATCAAACTCAATTTCACTGAGGGCCGCATCAGGGTTGTATTTGACCTGGGGAGGGTGTCAGATGGTGGGTGTGGCAATGGTGGGTATGGCCAGGGTGGGGGTGGCCAGCTTGGCATCATTTGTGTCACGGGACAGCTGTAGTGGCCCGGATGGGGCTGTGAGGAATTCTCCTACAGCCCTTTGCCAGCAAAATCCAAGCCTGGGAGGACCATGCATGACAGAGGCACCGCTGACCAGTCCTTCACTATTTCCAGGGTGGCCCCGCAGGCCAGATCTAAGCAACCTGTGGGCCAGATTCGACCCGTGGGCCTTGAGTTTGACACCTCTGGCCTACTGTATACAACATCTTCCAACCAACTTTATCAAAAAGTACCTGATTACTCAATCCACTACAGCTAAACCAATGCAACCACTGTGAAAAGAATATCACTGTCATCAACCGATTATGACAACCACATGACATCACTGTGACACAGAAATCAACTAAAGCTCTGCAAAACATCACAAAAAGACATAGCAGCTCAAGAAGAAAATTGGACAAAGGCTGAAATGGGACTTGCAGAGGCTGAAAATGTGATGTTCGGAGGTCAAAATCAGGGCATGTAGAGGCTGAAAATGGGACACACAGAAGCCGAAAATGGGGTGCATGGAGGCTGAAAACGGGATGTGCAGAGGCTGAAAATGGGGCACGCGGAGACTGAAAATGGGGCACACTGAGGCTGAAAACGGGGGCATGGAGGCCAAAAGCAGGAGTGTGTCTTATGGTCAGGTGCGTCTTATGGAGCAAAAAATACGGTATCTGAAAGCTTGTTCTTCAGAAAAATCAGCCAACAACAGGCACATAAACCACATTTTCATACCATTGCAGAGCAGAGAGACAATAAAAGGCCAAAATAAAACAAAAATACCAAAACACCTCATTGCCAGGAATCAACACCTGGATAAACAGAAATTAGAACCAGAATTAATACCAGATAAACAATCAAGCAGTAAACAACAACTTACTCAAGGAACTAACAAGGAGAAAATAATATCCCCATTAGCACTGATAGGGCAAGCTATTATATAAACATAGAGCAATCCCCACTCCCTTCTAGCACTTAGTCAGATAATAAAAAATCTGCAAGCAAACAACCAAACTCAGAAAACACCAAGGGCATACAATCAGAATGTAAAATCAGTGTAAGGAACAGATTCAGTCTACAATATTTAAGAATGAGAATTTGTGGAGCTAACGGAGAACGGCTGTCAAACCAAAATGGAAAAACTATATATATTCTCAACATGAGAAAAATATACATGGGACTTTCACTGCATGCTAGCATAACAACCAAAGAAAGCTGTGGAATGAAAGCTTTAAGCATCAAAAAAGTACAACAGCTGAATTGATTTCTAACATCAATCAAGCAAATACAAGAAACATACTGCATCTCCATAATGATCCTCTATAGAGGAATATTGAAGACTAAGAAAAGAAGATCAGAGTAACTACAACAATGGCAAAATGTAGATAAGTTCATGAATGGTACTGATATTTAAATGACAATGATCAGAGTTGTTAAAGCAATGGTCTTTTCAGTAGTAACATATGGTTGTAAGAACATGATGCTGAAAACAACTGAGATGGAATATATGCATATGAAACTTTTGGAGAGAGTCACTAGTAATACCATGGACTAGTAATGCATTAATCATACTTGTTGATGATCTCTGGCCAGACTGGGATGGAGCTAATGCAATCACCATTGCTTTCCTTGATCTCTCACCAACTGTTGATACGATCAACCATTATATCATTTTGGGTTGGCCTCGGGGTTTGGGGCTGGGCAACCCAGTTTTGCATTGGTTTGCTTCCTTTCTCCAAGGCCGGTCTCAAGTGGTGTGGATAAGGAGTGAGAGGGCTAGCCCATGGTAGCTTCTTTGTGGCATGCCACAGGACCAGGTACTCCAGGGGTGGGTTTCAACCGGTTTGCGGCGGTCCCCGCGAACCGGTTGGTCGGCGAACCCGGAAGTAAGTAACTTCCGGGAACGGCGAAGGGCCCACCCGCCCGCCCGTGCTCCTTACCGGTCTTTGAAGGCTTCTGCGCTTCCACGCAGGTGCATGGCACATACAGCGCCTGCGCGATTCTCCGCGAGCAGCTGGAGCATCGCGCAGGCGCTAAGACACATGCGTGAACTGCACGCGTGCACAAGGACTCCGCCAGCCCCGTTCCAACCGAACCGGTTGGAACGGGATTAGCAACCCACCCCTGAGGTACTCTCTCCACTCCTTTTTAACATCTACATGAAGCCTCTGGGTGAGATCATTCATCACCAGGGATTAAGTGATGGTTGAGGATAATAATCAGTATGCAGATGATACACAACTTTATATTTCCAGCCCTTATGATCGAAGTGATGCTATTGCCACTCTCTCCCAGTGCCTGGAGGCTGTTGGAACCTAGATGGGGGATATCAGGCTTCAGCGGAACCCTGGGAAGATCCAAATGGTTTTGGATGCATAGAGTTTAAAGATCTGGGACTTTAACCAACTTAGCTTTGGATGAGGTTGCACTACCCCAGACAGACCCTGTTCACAACTTGGGGGTTCTCCTAGACTCCTGACCCCTGCTCAAAGAGCAGATGGCAGCTCTGGCTAGGAGAGCCTTTGCACAATTTCAGCTGGTGCACCAGTTGCAGCCTTTCCTGGATCAGGAGCCCCTTCTTCAGTCATCAAGAGCCAAGGTGGCGCAGTGGTTAGGGTGCAGTACTGCAGGCCACTTCAGCTGACTGTTATCTGCAGTTCAGCAGTTCTAATCTCACCGGCTCAAGGTTGACTCAGCCTTCCATCCTTTTGAGGTGGGTGAAATGAGGACCCAGATTGTTGTTGGGGGCGATATGCTGACTCTGTAAACCGCTTAGAGAGGGCTGAAAGCCCTATGAAGCGGTATATAAGTCTAACTGCTATTGCTATTGCTATCCAAGCCCTGGTCATCTTAAATCTGGACTACTGCAATGCACTCTATATGGGGCTTCAACTGGTGCAGACTGCAGCAGCACTGGCAGTTTTGGGGGTCCCTGAAATGATCCATATTACACCACTGCTCTGCAAGCTGCACTGGTTGCCAGTCTGCTTCTAGCTGCAAGTCAAGATGTTGGTTATTACTTTTAAAATCCTGCATAGCATGTGTTCTGACCTAGGGTTCCCCAAGAATCACGAGGCAGATTCCTGGTCTTGACAAAATCCCTTTTATTAGATGAATGTGAATTCCTCTCATTCATATTGAGCAAAGGCTTGGTAAACAGTCTTTCAAAGATGAATTTATGACCACAGACCTTATCTAGCTTGGAAAGCTGCCGTGTAAATATTTTCCAAATGCAGTGCTATGCAAGGGAAGACTTGGCACAGAGTCTCTGAGATTCATGAACAGAACTTCACACTCCTGAAATGAACTAACAAATGAATGAATGGTTTCCTGCAAAAGCCCACTCCCCTTTTGCTCTTCTTTTTTTTCCTATGGGAGAGGCCATTCACCGTCCACCTGTGGCTTTACTTTACAAGTCGACCCTGATTTCTTAGCTGTTCTTTTCTTCTGGCAGCTGTGCGCATGAGCATACTGGGAACAGGCTCCAGCTGTTGCACTGCCTCACTGCTGTCTAACTCCAAAGGCAGCTGAGAACTGCCAGACGGCCTTGACCCCACCTCTGCCTCTGATGTAACACCCTTGTCCGAGCTTGCCCCAGCCCCCAGGACTGGCCCATGTTCCTCCCCAACCTCCTCACTATTCGACTCTGCTGCCAGCTCTGCTGGCCACTGACGGGCCACAACAAGGATCTAGGCTACTTGGGGAATTGTCTCACCTTCACTGACAGAAGAGGCATGCTGCAGACCCTGTTTGTCAAGGAATTGCAGAAGAATGGCCTTCTCTGCTGTGGTTCCTGCCCTCAGGAACATCTTACCCCCTGAGGCTCCCACCCTTTTGTCCTTCCACAGGAACCTGAAGACCTGGCTCTGCCAGATGGCTTGGGGTCCTAATGGGAGAGGCTTACATTGGAGCTGATTGTTGAATTAAAAGGCAATCCCACCTCCCCAGCCCTTGGACATTGTATTCCCTCCCTCCCCATCTTTTAACTATATTATATCTTGAGTGGGATTTCTATTTTTATTCTTTTAAACATATTTGTTAGGATTTTAATGTTTTATTGCTGGAAGCTGCCCAGAATCATTTCATTAAGAGAGGCAAGATTCAATAGAAATTCAATAAATAAGGATTGTTAATGTAAACAAAGATTGATGAACATTTGCCCATGCAAACACCAGCAATTAAATACAACTGAATGCTTTTGGCTAATTAGGGCTAAACACATTGTGCAAATCCAGGCACTGAATTAGGTCAGATCTCAGAATTTATCTAGCATATCCTAAGGATTAATCCACACAACTCTATTTGGTCCAGTACAACATGAAAGTGATTGTTGCTTTACTCAGGTCAAGGTGAAAAATTTACAGGGTAGAGGAGATTTTGTCCAAGTGTTGGAATTAATTTAAGGCAGGGATGTCAAACTCAAGGCCTGGGGGCCAAATCTGGCCCATGGGGTTCATAGATCTGACCCATGAGGCTACCCTGGAAACAGCGAAGGACCAGCCTACAGTGCCTGCCAGTGAAAACTGGCTTCCAATCTCTGTTTTCGGCAACCCTCTGCCAGCTCTCCCAAGCTTCGTTTTCACTGGCAGAGGGTTGCAGGAGGCTATCCCAGTTGAAAATGGAGATTGGGAGCCCGTTTTCACTGGCAGAGCACTCAGGCCGCTACTGGCACTTCTGACATGAGTGACATCAAGGTGGCCACGCCCACCCCAGTTCCCCAAAATCAAACACAACCCTCAATAAAATCAAGTTTGACACTCCTGGTTTAAGGTTTATCTTACTAATTGTTTATGGGCCGTGGGTCTTGCTCTAACTCCCATTTTTAAAAAAATATTGTCAAAGATACATTTGCTGGGAGAACCAGTTTGTGTCATGTTAAATAAGTTGCCAGGTTAGAAACCAAGAAACCATAAGCTCCAAATTTGCTTTAGGTACAAAGCCAAGCGGTGACCTTGAGCCAGACCCTCCCTCTCAGCCCTTGGAAGAAGATAATGGTAAATCACTTCTGCAAATCTTGCCCCCAAAATTGCAGGGACTAATCCAGACAATTGCCAGGAGTCCATACAAACTCAAAGGTTCACACAGAAAATTGCTGAATGTTTATTTGATTTTATTTGCACAGCTGCCCAGTCAGCAAGCAGCCATCTAACCACAAGACATACTAACAAAAATAAACAGTACAGATGCCTTGTATTTAGCAACCCGGCTTATTTGTAAACTGTAAGCAGAGAACTCGCAGTTCCCTTGTTGCAAATAGCGACAAATAAAGGACATTGGGGGGACCAGAGGAGATGAGTTTTGATTGATTCTCAAATATCCATTTGATTTTGAATAATAAAGGCCATCAGAAATGTGTCTGCCCTTCCTCCCTATCATAATAATCATATCTGACAATGATTGTGTTGTGATTGTGGCTTGCTTACTAAATTGTAGATTGCAGATTCAGCCAGAATATGTAGATCTTGGCCGTGAACAGTGTCAGGTTACTAGCTTTTCTCTCTGCAAACAACATAAGAAGTTTGGGTCTCTTCCAACAAAAAAAAAACATTCCAGAGGGAGGACATTATTAGCCATCATTTCTCGCAGCCTCCAAGCTAAGCTTCAAGTTTCCAATCTGAAGAAAGTCCAGGTAAATAAAGCAGATGAACTTTTGCTGCAGAAGATGGTTCTTTCAGTACCTGCAGGTAAAGCCTCGAGTAGGAATTTGCATGAGATATTATGATATTTTTGTTTTCTATATTGTACTGAATGGCCAAGCCTCACTGGTCAATGTTCTTATTTCCCTGTACTAATTAGGAACAGTGTGTAAGCTGAGCTTGCATTTGGAAACTTAGATTTTATAATCTCTAGCAACTTGATGCTTCTCCAGCATCTTCCCAGAGATTCGGACAAGGAAAAAAACAATTTATAGCAGAAAAATGCCATCTTGTGGCCTGTCCAGATTATTATATTTTATTTTAATTTTTTTAGATAGTTTGGTCATTCATCTTCTTCAGCCCCAGAAATCTGCATTTTAATATTAATAAGAGGTTTTACAATTTGTCTTTTCTGTTTTTAATAGCTGCTTTTAATAGCATGTTAAGAACATTTTTTTTAAAAAGAAAGTGAGGCTACACTAAGTATATCACAGAACATGTTCAGACCAAAGCATTAGAGAAATGATATCACTTTTTGTATTTTAATTACCTGAAATGTGATTAAATAGGGATATGGGATCTTGGGGTGTTTCACACCGCCAAGGATTAGCACCATATGGAACGGGATACCCTACATAATCCCTCTCAAAGAACCTCAATACATGACATAAAAAGCAGATAAGGAGAACCATGATGGCAAAATTATCTCAAAATAAGCTCCACCAAACTCATGGTGTATTATTACTTCTGGATAATTTCATGTGAGCACTTTCAGCCAAATGAAATATTTTTTTAAATTCCAATAATTATTCCCACCAAACTCCGAGTGTTGAAGCTAGAAAGTCAAAAGGAAAGAAATATGCTGATCCCATTTCATTACTTGTCTCTTTTTTCTGCCTTCCTGTGAATGAATACAAAAGTTGAATTTTTACTTGATTCACTTGAGAGCATAGCAAATCCCTGAATTATTTGGATGTTGTAACAGCTGATAAATTTGCTCTGAAAGCCGTATTGCTCCCCTGCTTCCCACTGGCATCACATCACTGCTTCCTCTTGCGTATCCAGCGATATCGTCTCCCATTTCTGTTGCATTTAAAGCTTCGGTTGGTTTCACTGACACCGATTGCACAATTAACCCTTCGGCTGTCATTCTGACAGATTCATTTGAGGAGTTGGGAATGTGCATTTTAATACATATCTGATCATTCCATTCAGTTCCGCACATTATACCAAGGCATGATGTGTTTCACCACAATTACTGAATAAATGACAATTGAACACAGATTGCAGTAAACCACAAAACAAGCAAATCAAAGAATGACTTTGTATGAGTCATGAATCTAGGTTGGCTTAACATGATCTGTGAGTCACATTGTGGGGGAAATACGATGTTTGGCATTATTCCCAGGCCATCTTATAGAGGCCAAACTTTCATCACCTCCCATTTCCCTTCCTGTCAAAGAGGCAGACAAAGAAGAAGGAAAACATTTCTCAATACTCAGCAATCCTTTGTGCTCTTTACATAGTGGTGTCATGTTAACGTAAATGTAGACATAACAGTCCTGGTACTGCAATCAAGACATTTGCCAAAGCACAGCTCAGGCCGCACCTGGTAGACAATTCCATGCTCACAAACTGAATTCCGTAGCTTTCCTCCCCCTATGGCTGGAATAAAATTAACCACACTTTAATTGCTAAAAAAAAATGTCAATAAATAAAGAACTGAAAGAAACGATGGGATCTTGACATTGTTGCCATATTGTGCAGCTTTGCAAATTGAGTAACAGTACAGGCTAATCTGTATTGTTCTTCGTTATTCATTAAATTTAGATGCCGCCCAATGACTCTGCTCTTAAGCAGAAATTGAGGGAGCTGGATGAAAAAACGTGTCTTTCTGTTTGTTTTCCCTTTTTCTTATGATGAAAGAAATGTCCTTCTGGGTTCGGCTCCAAGTGGGGAAAAAGACACTGGAGACATGGAGGCTGCTTGGAAAGATGGTTTTAATGGTGGACAGGACCACATGGCTTGAGCCCTGAACAGAAAAGGTGATCACATGCTTCAATGTTGGTGGAGAAAAGAGAAGGAAGGACTGAGATGCTGAGTCCCTGGTTTTATGCCCTCTCTGGCCTTTGATCTTGAGCTTGTACACTGATTGGTTGTCAGACTCCCATGGGGCCATGCAGAGACAACTCTCTAGGCTGCGTTTTGAATCCAGGTTTGAGTTGAGTTCTCAGATGCCATGTGGTGAGTTGGGTAAAGTGCCAATATTATCATGCTTTAATCCCACCCCCCTGGAGCTCAAGTGGAGAAGTCTTTATTATGTAAAGGGACTAGCTTGGCCTTCTTAATGGCCCATTGACAAAGTGGGGATGGGCAGGAAGCTATAGGCAGCTGTCTTTTAAAACATGTTTCTTTCTTTTCACATCCAGAGAAATATTCTGCCTTTTCAATATTTCCTAGGATATTTCATTTTTCTGGGAGAGGGCTGGGTGATAACTTCCTACACTTATGCCTAGACAATATTGAAAGAAGGTTCCAATGTTTTACATGGCAACAATGTAGTGTTAGTCTAAAGCAGTGTTAGTCTAAAAAGCAGCCAGAAAAAAAAAAAAAACACAGGCGTCTGTTATCACCTTTTTTCATTAACAAAATTTATAAAAGGCAGAAGCTTTCATGAGTGGCAGCTCTTTTCACCAAATGCATCTAACACAGGTACCTTCTGACTGATGTTTTCCCCCTTTCCCTGCATCAGCTGTATAATTAGATTTTATTAGAGAACACAATAATTAAAGAACTTCAGAAGGACAGTTTTTAATCCTGTAGAATTCTTAACAGAGAGTAAGCTCTGTTAATTGGACACCTCACTTTGCAACAGCAACTATTATTAAATTAAATTATTAAATTAGCAGGTTTCCTGCAAAAGTATTCTGAACTTCTTGACCACAAAGTGCTCTTCTTATTTTTGTTCTTAAGGCCTGAAAAGAGGCCAAAAATCCTTAGTGAAGGAATATTATTTGGTATGCGTGTTCTGTTTTGCTGATTAAGACCTTCTTAGTATTATTCCAGTGAGAGTTATCTTAGTTATTTCAATTCCAAATTAGCCATTTCTGCCACCTTGTGGCAAACCTCCTGTTAATTCTTTAATATTAAATTTTCCTTCTCTATCTTCATTGCTTAATATTGCTTTTGCCTGGTCCAGCTTTGACCTAAAGGTTTCGTGTCCTTTTGTTTCTTCATGTAGGCAGGCTGCTTGCTATCTTGGAAGAAAACTATTTCGTAAAAGGAGTGAAGAACTCACGGGTGGGTTCTTGCCAGTTCTAACCACTTCTATAGAAGAGGTTCCACAAATCTACAGTGCCGTTTAGAACCGGTTCCAGCTCCCTCCCCCCGCCCGTCTGCACATCCTCAAGATGAAGAGGGAGAGGAGGAATTCTGGGAGTTGAAGTCCACAAGTCTTAAAGCTGTCAAGTTTGAACACCCCTGGGGTTCTTTTTCTAAAGGGTTAGGGGTACAAGGGTCTTGTAACTTGAGAGCTTTAAGATTTGCGTCTTTCAAATGCCAGAGTTTCTGAACCAACATTTTGGTTGCTAAGCAAGAGCGTTGTTAAGTGAGTTTCACCACATTTTACAAGTTGGCCATGCCCACCCGGTCACATGGCCAGCAAGCCACTCCCACAAAGCAGGCCACACCTACAGAAGAGGTTCTAAAAAAATTTGAAACCCACCACTGGAAGAAGTGAAAGCGCCCCAAGAAGCAGATTCAATTTCCCAATAGCTTCTGTGGGCTAGGTGGAATATGGATTCAAAGTCTCATCCCCTTGCTCTCCCAAGGGTTATTGGCCTACAGATCAGTGATGGGTTCCTACCGGTTCGGACCGGTTTGGCTGAACCAGTAGTAGTTTGGTGATCTGGGTTGCTGGAACTGACAGAGATCCAGGCCTGCCATGTTCCTGAATTGGTTCTCCAGACGGCCCTGTAGGCTCTGCCATCTTTTTTTGTTGCTTCTGCACATGTGCAGAACAATTTTTACTATATTATGTATGAATGCTCAGCATGCCTGCACAGCACACCCACCACGAGCAAACCAGCAGTAGTAACTGCCGGAACCCACCCCTGCTACAGATAATGGGAAGTCCCAAGACCAAGTGTTGACAAAGTAGAGAAAAAGCTACACTTCTGGTTCCATAGCCCAAATTGGCCAAGTAGGTGGACTGGACGTTCCTTTAGTGATGTTCTCCAGAATGATTTTGATTGCATTCAGAGGAGCGATTTGAGATGTGTAGTCATTCCAGTTTTGGTTTTGATGAATAATAAAATAATCCATTATTTCAACATGCAGCTTCAAAATATGCTGACATTCTTTGAAGTAAACCAACACACCATAAGTAGATAACCTGTTCTGACCCGCCTCTGTCCGGTGATTAACGCCGACACAGGCTTAGTAGTTTGCCACTCTTTATTTACAGCAATTACAATCCTGTTGGCTGAAAGCCCAAACATGACTCACAGGCAAGAAATTGGCAGCAACCCAGACTCCAATAGACAATGCAGACAAGAGTTTCTCCAGATTGTTACAAACGGTTGTGTCCTGCAAAAGGACTTCTCCCAAAGTCTCTTCTTATATACTCTCTTGGGAGGGGCCGAGTCACAACACCTGGGCTTGATTATCTCTTATGAGTCAGTCTCCGTAACTGCAGCCTCCGTTTCTCCACCCTACGTTGTCTGGCGTCAGGGACAAACTCCCTTTGATCTTCCCCACTGCTCCATGCCTCAGGCGCCTCCTGGTGGCCAACCAGCCTCTCTGCTCTGAGTCTGAACCCTGCCCAGGGTCCTAGGGTTCCTCGCTATTGGAGTCCATCAGCAACTGAAACGGATCCTGTTGGGCCACAACAGTAACCCTAACAAAAGAAAGTAGAATCACTAAATATAATCTGATTATTTAAATTAAAAAATAAAACAAAAACATTCACAACATTGCTAATATCAATTCTGGGATAGTATAATAGAGTCCAAACATATATATCCAGCCAGGAACAATTATTTTCAGTTAGATGTAGCCATTGTTGGAATCTTAGCTGTGTTTACAATAACGTATTGTGTAATAGTGAGTGAATCATTGTCTTATTGAAGATGCAATGAGAATAATGCTTCATTGAAATATGTTTTTGCTAGAGCCTCAACTAATTATGGTCTGAGAAGCAGTAACTATATTAACTAATTTTACCTGGAGACCAGGTTTAATATTTTTAAATTCCCATATTCTTTTGAACTATGTATTGTAGGAACTTAGCACCCACCCCTCTTCCAGAAAAATAAAATATTTTAGGAAATATTAAAAGGGCAGAATATTTCCCCTAAAAGTGAGGCAGAAACTCACCTCTCACCACCACCTTTGTCAATGGGTCATTAAGGCTTCAGCCAGTCTATTCTACATAACAAAGATCTACCTCTGCCCCTGCATGGCCCCATGGGAATCTGACAATCAATCAGAATACAAGCTGAAATTCAAAAGCCCAGAGAGGGTTTAAAACTCAGGCACTGTCAGCATCCCCTCTTTTTTTTTTTCTTCACCCAACATCTTCAAGGCATGTGGTCCTATTCACCATTAAAACCATCTTTCCAAACAGTTACCATGTTTCCAGTGTCTTTCTCCCCACTTGGAGCTGAACCCAGAAGGACATTTCTTCCAACAGTATTATTAAATGGAAATGGTCAGCTAGATAAAGGTTTGTACTGGAGACAAATTTCTTGTGTGTCTAACCACACTTGGCCAAATAAAGTATTCTAGTCTATTCTCAAAGGTGTTTTTCCGAAAGACAACTGGATTTTCTTGGTTTTTTCCCCCCTTGAAATCGTTTTACTTGGAAGAGAAGCTTTTTCAGAACTGCTAGAGCAGATCATTCATTTCCATCATCCTAGCACAAGACAGCGCAAAAAATATCAGCATCATCCTACTCTTCAATATTGGATTCTTTCCTTTGAATATCCTTCTACAGTTGCCTGACGGGAATTGAAAGACAAGAAAAAAGATAATTCCGTGGTTTGCTGATAAGGACACAAGAAACCCTATGCAGAGACTCCATACCACAAATTAATTTTGCACATATAATTTTTTTTTTTGGCCCAGAAAGATGCAGGAAGAACTCAAGCCAGCTGCTTAGCCCTCCTTAGGCAAGTGACGTCAATAGGACACAAGGCTGGGGATTTTCCTGTTTAATCTTCCCAGATTGTTTTATTATACCTACTGCCAATTTGAAACCATATGGAGATTCCAAAGAGAATAAAAAAACCAAAAAAATATATTCCACTTGCTTAAAGGGACGAATAACTCCTTTAGCATCAGTATCTGGCACTGAGCAGCATAATGGTTGGAAAAAGACTTGCCAACTGCCAGTGCAATCCAGAAAATAGGAATTGAACAAGATGTATTAAAGATCGAGAAAAACAGTGTGGCTCTAACAGGTTTGGGAATCTCCCTCCTACCCCTCCTGAATAAGATACATAATAAATCTAAAAGGATAAGCTAGTTCAGGGGTATCCAATTGTACCAACTTTAAAACTTGTGGACTTCTACTCCCAGAATTCCCCAGACAGGGTGTTAGGTGTTGAAGGCCATAGATCTTAAAGTTGCAAAGGCTGAACACCCCGATCTAGTGCTTTAGCTAGAAGAAATCAGAAAATTACCCCACTTCTACCACTTCAGTGGTATCACACACAAAAATAATTCTGTTGTTCTCTGAGTTGCATAACAATCCTACCTAAGGCAGATTTGGAATATCACCAAAGGGCAGAGAATTGATACAGACTGTGTTTCCTTTGCCAGTGTGTAAAGTTATCACCCAGCCCTCTCCCAGAAAAATGAAATATGCTAGGAAATATTGAAAAGGCAGAATATTATATTTCTCTGGATGTGAAAAGGAAGAAACATGTTTTAAATTGAGAATAGCTCCCTGTAGCTTCCTGCCCCCACCCACTTTGTCAATGGGCCAATAAGAAGGCCAAGCCAGTCCCTTTACATAATAAATAGTTCTCCCCTTCAGCTCCAGGGGATAGGATTAAGGCATGATAATATTGGCCCTTTACCCAACTCACCACATGGCATCTGAGAACTCAACCATCTGAGATACAAAACGCAGCCTAGAGAGTTGCCCCTGCATGGCCCCATGGGAGTTTGACAACCAATCAGATACAAGCTCGAGATCAAAGGCCAGAGAGGGCATAAAACCAGGGACTCAGCATCTCAATCCTTCCTTCTCTGCTTCTCCACCAACATTGAAGCATGTGATCACCTTTTCTGTTCAGGACTCAAGCCATGTCGTCCTGTCCACCAATAAACCATCTTTCCAAGCAGTCTCCATGTCTCCAGTATCTTTTTCCCCACTTGGAGCTGAACCCTGAAGGACATTTCTTTCATCACCAGGATGGAGAGAAATGGGAAAATTTCCCCTGTGTGCCACAATAACTTGGCTGGGTTTGGATACTCTTCAGCTTGACTGAGATGAATGGAAAAAGAAGTAATGTTTGCTCACCTGCTTCAGGCAGCCAACTCTCTGGAGCTAGTGCTGTTACCTAAAATCAACCCCAAAATGTACAAGAAGAAAATTACTAGCAATTATCCAGGGATGGATGATCCTACCGCTTAATCAGTTTCCCAAAATGCACAAGTACCTTTTCGTAGCTTCCATCTGTTAAAGATTTTGTAACAACAATTTTATCTGGAAATTAATTCTCCAGAGTAAGAAACTACAGAAATGGAAAATCTCCTCCTTAAAGTTATTTGTGATGCCTGTTGTAAACCGTCTTCTACCCAGACGTCTTTTCCCTGGTAGCCATAGCAACAGCTCTTTTGTATTTCTTTACCCCGAACTTCTGCAAGGAAGTGTTAATTTGGTTGAGCTAGAGGTTATTTCAAGGCCCTGCTTCATTACAGTTTCAAATTACAGGCATGCATTAACTCTAATGATTAAAGTGACCTTTTCTGAAAAACGCTTCAAGTTAATCAGACAGAATGATGGGTGGTCCTTTGTGGAAACTCTTTGTCTTCTAGGAACTCTGTTTAGGCATCAGCCTCCATCGGACAAATGCCCAGATCAACCTCAATAAAGCCATCTTTGTAGCAAGCACCAGGCAGTACTGTACGTATCAGGAATCCCCAGCTGGAAGAGCTCCCCAATTCAGCTGAGTTAAGAAATGCAAAATATGTTCTATTCTGTTGCCATATTAGCTGAAATTGGCAATTGTATGTGGTCAGCAGAAGTCACTGACCAAGGAAACCTATCTTGCACATATGAAACAATTGTAAACATGTTAAAATATTCATAACTAGGAGGGAACAAGGTCAGCCAATGAATAGGTATAACAACTAAGTCAGCCAATGAGAGCTTAAACAGATCTGAGTCTGTGCAGAGAATTGGAACAGAAACTTAAGCAGTCTGCTGCTCTGAGAAGTAAACTAGCAGTCTGTCTGGGCTTGTCTGCTGAAATGAAGCTAACTGCTTGTGTTTGCCTGTAACAACTCTGACTTGTGTTTACTTGGAAAAACCACCTGTTGGTATTGTACATTTATTCATCTCTTCTTATGTATATAAAGATGTTAATGAATCCAGCTGAATCAGTTATCTGTGCGTGCTTTCTGGGTTTGATTTTTTGCAACAAACTCTGACAAAACATTTGAGGATGGCAGAGGAAAGGTGGGTGCGAATTAGCAAGAACGCCTTGTTCCTGTGGCTGGTCATAGCAATCATCATCAGAAATCCTCTTGATTACTGTTTATGCACTATATCAGTTACAGACTAATGGATGCCCTCTAGGGTGTTAGGAACTTTAATTCCCATGAGCCTCGACCAGCGTAGCTAGTGCTAAGGGGTTGTGGAAGTTATAGTCCAAAACATGCGAAGAGCAGATGTTGGTCTTGCAATAGAAAAAAAAACTCGTGATGCTTTCTAGCTTCTGGAATGCTTCTCTTCCTCCCAATCTGACCAGAATAAAATGAACATCATCTTTCCGATGTAAATGTGTTTTTATTTTCCATTTTCATTTTCGTACAGTCACATATATACTGTGCATAACGGGGCCATATAACATTAAACAATAAACACAGCCATTCCTCTTATCAGCAGTACCCCCAAAAATAGAAACCCAATGTACCTCTTCGACCCTCCATACACCCTTTCTTTCGCCCCCCTCCAACTTTCCATCTTCCCTCCATCATTCCCCTCTACCCTACTTCCCCTCCCCCTCTACCACTCCTCTCTCCCGATACACTCTCTCTCTTCCTTCTCCCCCTCCCTCCAGTCCTCTCTCCCACCCTCTCTACCCCTCTTTCTTCTATCCCTCTACTCCTCCCTTCGGTGTATTTCTACAATCTATTAATATATTCAGCTTGTCCTATTTTTACAGTGGAATTAAAGAGCAACAGTATACGAGTGCAGTCACGTTACTTTAAAATCTAACACATACTATGTATCCCTACTATGAATAACAGGTAAGCATGCCAACCATATACCAGATCGTGTCCCTCGATATTCAGTATTCTATCGTTGGTTAAATGGGTCCAATCACTAATTGCGGATAGCGCCACTGCATCATAATATAATTTTAGGTTAGGTAATTTCAAGCCTCCTCTCTCGCGTACATCTTGCATTATTTTCATCTTTACCCTCGGCTTCTTTCCGGCCCATACAAATTTGTTGATACCCTTCTGCCATTCTAAAAGATTCGCATCTTTTTTAAGTATAGGTAACATTTGAAAAAGAAATAAAATTTTTGGTAAGATGTTCATTTTCACTGCTGCTATCCTGCCCAGCAAAGATAAGTGCACTTTCTCCCATTTTTTCATCTCTATCTGTATACTCCGCCAAAGTGCTTATATAATTTCCCGTTTGAGGCTAGAATATTAACCCCAAGATATTTGACTTTTTTGACTACCTCACATCCTAGCATCCCTCCTAGTTCTTCCTTTTGTTTAGTATTCATATTTATAGCTAATATTTTTGTTTTTCCTAAATTTATTTTAAAACCAGACACTTGACCATATTGATTAATTGTATTCATTAAAACCATATTAGATTCCTGCAGTTGTTCCAATATTATGACCAAATCATCCGCAAAAGCACGGACTCTGTATTCTTGCTGCCTAATCTTGATCCCTTTTAGACCATCCAAGTCCCGTATTTTATTCAACAATACTTCCAAAGTTATAATGAACAATAGTGGGGACAAAGGACAGTCCTGTCTTGTACCTTTTCCGATTTGAAAAGGGTCTGTTAAACTTCCGTTGACTATGATTTGAGCTGTTTGCTGTTGGTATATTGCTTTAATTGACGGTAAAAAGCTATCTCCTATCTGCATTTTTTGCAATATCTTCAACAGAAATTGCCAGTTAACTCGATCAAAGGCCTTCTCAGCATCCAGAAATATGAACGCAGCAGGAATTTGGTTGTTTTTCCCCAAATATTCTAATGCATTAATAATTAGTCTAACATTACTCTTCATCTGTCTCCCCTGTATAAAACCTGTTTGGTCGGTATGTATCAATTGTTGCATAACCACCATTAACCTATTTGCTAGTATTTTAGTAAAAATTTTATAATCTACATTAAGTAATGAGATAGGTCTGTAATTTTTTGGTTGGGTAGTATCTTGATCTTCTTTGGGTATCAAAGATATAAACGCTGTCTTCCAAGATGGGGGCACTTTACCTTCCGTTTGAATTTTATTAAATAGTTCTCTAAGAGGTTCTGCCATTTCTAACTGTAAATTTTTATAGTAAACCGCTGTCAAGCCAGCTGTGCCTGGCTCTTTCCCTAACTTTAGTTGCTTAATTATCTGCAAGATTTCCCCTGAGGTTATTGGTTGGTTCAACTTTTGTCTGTACTCTTCTCTAACTAGGGGTATTTTCTCTTTATCTAAGTATTTGTCTATATCTAAACCCTTAATTTTGTCCCCTTTATACAATTCTGTAAAAAATTCCCGAAATGCCTTTTGAATCTCCTCCTGTTGAAACACCTCCTTCCCTCTATAAATCAATTTGGTTACATTTCGAATTTTCATTTTTTTCCTAATCTGATAAGCTAACCATCTGCCCGGTTTATTTGCGTTACAAAAAGTATTGTGTTTTGCATATAATAAACTAGTGGCTACCTGATCAGAGATCAACATATCAAATTGGGATTTTAATATAGTAATTGCTTCCTTAACCTTTGTATCGCCTGGATTCAATATTAACTCCAACTCTTTCCCTTTAATTTCCTCTTCCAATTCTTTTCGCTTTAGCCCTTGTTTATGTCTATGTATTTTGTTTATATTCATCTTTGACAACAGTACAGATTGTCTTTTAAGAGGGAAACTTTTTAAGATTTGCTTTTAACAGCTGACTCTAGTAAGTGCTGTTGCATATGGATCTTCCGATGCTGTGACATTAAACTTATAGCAAGCAGGGTAGGATTAAGGCAAAGGTAAAGATTTCCCTTGCACATATGTGTTAGTCGTTCCCGACTCTAGGGGGCAGGGCTCATCTCCATTTCAACGCCAAAGAGCTAGCACTGTCCGGAGATATCTCCGTGGTCATGTGGTCAGCATGACTAAATGCCGAAGGCGCACGGAGCACTGTTACCTTCCCACCAATGGTGGTTCCTATTTTTTCTACTTACATTTTTACATGGTTTTGAACTACTAGGTTGGCAGTTCTTAAGCTTTAGGAAATTATTAATATTGTACAAACTTCTTTAAAAGGGCTTTGATTGATATCACCATTTTTTGTTTCTAATTGTTTGCTGATATTTTGGACAATTTGATGAACTGAAGAAACCGGAGCTCACTCCATTACACGGTGCTAGTGATTCGAACTGCCGACCTTTCTGATTGACAAGCTCAGTGTTTTAGCCACTGAGCTATCACGTCCCTTCCAGGGTAAGATAAGGTTATATAAATGAAGACATAAAACAGAGGAAGGAAACTAATAATGGGCTGATGTTTCTGCTGTCAGACCATTTCCTCTTGGAAGAAATTATCTTTTCCACACTGGCTGGATGACTTTCAGTTACCAAAATCAGCTGGAAAGGGTTTTTCTTCTTTGCAGAGGCTGATTACTTGCTTCTTCTGTCACAGAGTTTCCTTACAACTTTATAGGGGAAAAAAATAGCACCTGGTTATCTTACCAGGACAACTAGATTATATGGTTCTGTTGTCTGCATTCTGACAGAAGGTTTTCAGCTTTTTGTAGCTTTTCTGCATTCTCGGACTGTTGACCTTTGGGTTTATATCCATTATTATTACATAAAAATGCTATCTTCGGTGTGTCTGAACTAGACTTGATTTTTTACCAGTACAAGAGGTGAATTCTATTAGAAATAAGGTCATAGAATAAGTGTACTAAGTTTCATTGATCGCAGCATTTCTAATCCAAGCTATGGTGACATATTTTTTTATATAGTTTTATTGAAGTTTTTTTTAACAAGATAAAAAAATGCAAATATTAAAAAGAAAGGCAGAGATTAAGAATAGTGAATATGTAAGAAAGGGAAAAATGAAAAAGGTTATAAAGATGTAGCTTCCAATCCTTTTGACAGTGGTTATGAATGCATTTATATTTTACTCTCCCTTTCTCTAAGGTCACATCATAATTTCCTTCTTTCCATAAGCAACCCTTTCTAATCCTCAAACCCATAAATCACAAGTTCATTTTTCAATTTTTATTTTCAGAAAAAAGCCCATAAGGGTTTTCCAGTCACTGATAAATGTAGTTGGTCTTTTTCAAACCAAACAAATTAATTTTGGCTGACATGTTTCCAAGATCAGAATGATTTTGATCTTTAGGTTGGTTCGCTCCTTGAAGGCCCCCCTCCTGTCTTTTTAGCTTTAATTAATCCATCCTTGTTTTAAATACCTCATTTTACTGAAATATTATAATTTTATATGGTTTTTATGTTTTGAATTCCACACTTCCCAGAGTTGCCATGTGAGTTAGGAGATTTCTAAATTTATTAAACAAAAACATCTAGTGTAGCTTCAACAACCACACTGGTAAGTACAATACTATGAACTGGTAGTTTGATTCCAGAGAGTAATTGTTCAATCTGTTCTGACCCTTCATCCTGTTTGAGAATTTGCAACTCATCCAAGTAGTAAACTGAAGATAGGGAATATGGCCCTATTATCACTAATGTAGACAAAATAACACACCATCCCTCTCCTTTTTATTGTACAATTCCTCATCAAAAGTGAAGGCCTGTCATTCTAAAGAGAATGGCAGTGTTATGCATGTGATGCTTATGTAAGACCGGCTTTGGGCAAATTGCTCATATCTGAATCATCTTTGATTGAATCTATATAAGCTTTTCATGAGCAGCACCTGTGGCAGATTTCTGATACAGCATTGGGAACAGTGAGTCTTCTTCAAAACTGAGAACTGTTTCTGGCTCTTTTGCTAGAGGGCATTTTCTGAGTTAAATGTGGTTTGGCATTGGCTCCCGCTGGCAGAGTAAAAACTCCATTCAACCCTTTATTTTCATTATTTCGACCAGTGAGCAATTTATTTGTCACATATTGCCATAATCAGCAGAGACTCATCAACTTGAATTGTTATATACCATATTTTTCATGCTATAAAGCGCTCTGGACCATAAGAGGCACATTAGTTTTAGAGGAGGAAAACAAGAAAAAAAAATCTGCCTCTGCCTCCCAGCATCCATCTGGCTAGCGTCCAACAGCAAACAGCCTGGTCAGCTTCAGCACGTGGCTCACCAGAGCTCTGCTCCATTGGGCCCACTACCAGTAAACTAAGTTGAGTTGTTGCCGCCGCCAGGCAACACTGGAGCTTTCGCTGCAGAGCAGCTGATTGGTGGTTGGATTGGCCTCCCGGAATATCGCCGAACAGCTGTTCTACTCGGTGGAGATCGCTGCAGCTGCTGCCTATCGCCACCGATCACCATCGCCATTAAGTGGCAGCAATTGTCAGCAATCGCCGGAGGCAATCCCCACTGCCTAAAACAGCTGATCGGCAGTATTCCAGGAGGCCGATCCAACTGCCGATCAGACCTCCAATGTCCCTTTTGACT
This sequence comes from Thamnophis sirtalis, assembly GCF_051295495.1. Lineage (NCBI taxonomy): Eukaryota > Metazoa > Chordata > Lepidosauria > Squamata > Natricidae > Thamnophis > Thamnophis sirtalis. The sequence goes on along the minus strand of NW_028261385.1, from coordinate 70,392,997 downwards.
CTTCTGTTATTCTATTTCTATCTAGCAGTTGTTCTAGAAGTCAGAACATAGCCCTAATGCCTCCAAATAAACAAGAGGCTGATTTGAGTACTGTAGCACACAAATCAGAATTAGACATGAATTTAGCAGATGATGTGGAAAGCCTACAAACAAACCAAGGCACCTTAGAAAGAAACAATTACATATAGTCTGGAATTAAATGCCAAGCAGGTAGTTCTTGGCATCCAAAAGGATGGTATTCCAAATGGTGGTATTCTGGGAGGCCGATCCAAAAGGGACTTCGGAGGTTTTCTAGTCCAACTCTAAACCATTCCAGACAAGTGGCTGTTCAAGCTCTTTGTAAAAACCTCCAGCGATGGAGCACTCAGAACTTCTGGAGACAAGCTTTTCACTGATTATTTTCACTGTCAGGAAATTTCTCCTTCGTTCTAGTTAAGTTTTCATCTGTTACTTCTTGCCCTGCCCTCAGATGCTTTTAAGAATAGATCAAACACCTCTTCTCTGCGGCAGCCCTCAAATATTGGAAGACTGCTATCATATCACCCATAATCCTCCTCATTAGACAAGACATACCGTATTTTTTGGACTATAAGGCACTCGAGGGCTATTTGGACTCTGAAACAGTATTTGCTGTGTGAGCAACAAGGAGACAGGAAGGAGCCTGGCTTAGCTGGGAACTGAAAGTGAAACTGCTTGTTCTAGCTTGTATTTACTGCTACCTTGGAAAACCTGCTTTTGGTAATGTATTGTGTATTATTATGATGAATCCTGTTGAATCAGTTACTGTGCTTTCCAAATGTGATTGCTGTTGCAAACTCTGACCAGCCATGTCAGCTTCAGCACTTATTGCAACCTGATTCAGCACAGCTGATTGGTGGGTGGATCAGACTGCTGGAATACCCCCGATTAGCTGTTCCAGGCTGCAGGGATTGCCACAGACCATCGCTCCCTCCATGCCTCATGTTTTTGGCCTCTGGTGGCGGTGGGCGGGCTACATTTGGTAGATGCACCCAAATTTTCACCCTTGGGGGGGGGGAAGGTGCGTCTTATATTCTGAAAAATATGGTACCCAGTTCCTGCAACTGTTTATCGTATGTTTTAGCCTCCAGACCTCTTTGTTGCTCTTCTCTGTACTCTTTCTAGAATTTTAACATCTTTTTTTTATTGTGTTGATGAAAACTGGATGAAATATTCCACGTGTGGTCTTACCAAAGCCTTACTTTTCTCACCACTGAATTTTGTTAAGTTTCCTAACCTGTTTTCTCTGTATCCAATGATAGCTCAATGAGATGACAGAATGCCCTAGCAACAGCATCCATAACTGGAGAAACTTTAAAAATATAACTTCCCTCATCCAGAGAATTATTGCCAGAATATATCAATTTTTGTCTGAATTGTTCACTATTCATGTACATAGCCATAAGGACAAGTTTTTTTTTTTAAAGGAAAATAACCTCCAAAATTGGCAATGAAACTGGTTTTCGAATAACACATTAATATGCCAGTCTTTGGGCTAAGATTTTCAAACAGTCCAAAGTAAACAATCCTAGTTCTCCAATACTTCTTTTTCTTGAAACTACAATGCCATCTCTCAAAAGAAAGGATTTTTAAAGAAAATACACTAACAACAGACGCATACCTCCCAAAGGATTGATATTTTTAACAAATATTTTTTTTAAATTCTTTAATATTTTGTACAATCAAAAGGTGCACAGGCTGCCATTCAAGCATTTGGTTTAGGCATATGTCCAGATCAAAACAGCAAGTGGGATAATAATATATTTTAAAATCCCAACAAATAAATAATTTTTTTTTCACATTGTCTTCAGTACTCCTAGGCACTTTAATTTCTATGGCATTCTTAGGGCCTGCTTTAAGAGTTCAAGATCTTTCCGTTTGCTTGTATTCACTCTGGCACAACCGTATTCCTCCAGTTGCAAAGGGATGTACTTTTCAATCACACTTGAGTCCTGTTCGGCAGAATCTTTAAAGAGCTTTACCCAAGATGGCTTAAAGTTTCCTCTGAATCCCAGAAAACGAATGTGTTCTGAAACAGACAAGAGAGAGAGAAAGGGGAAAAAAAGAAAGTCTAAATTATATTTGACTTATATTTATCTGGAAATCTGCACTGTGATATGCCCTGAGGGATAATCAATAAAGTAAACTCTATATTTGACACAATTATTCTCAACAGACAAATTATATCAGAAAAAAATGAGTCTTTTTCTGGTAACACTGCATATTTGAAAAATGCCCCAAATCTCATAAAATATACATGAATTCTAATCTGCACGTTCCTTAAATTTTGATTTCAAATGTTGTGAAAAAAATGTACAGAAATAAACAAACCTGCATTGTGAAGATTTGGTGGTTTTGCTGTCCCCAGGGTCATTAAGGCTTGAGAAATGTTAAGGTCTGTTATGTCCCCTCTGCTGGTTAACACAACTAAAGACCTAAGAGAAAAATGCTGATCAGACAAACTTAGAGAGCAGAAAGACAAACAATGATTTACTGCAGCTACTGTAATAAATATGTGTCATGAATGGGAGATTTTGAAAGCAATAACCTCTTTTACACATTGTGCTAACACACAATATGGGACACTCTCTAAAAAATACTAGAATTTCTATTTTCTTTCTCGTCTTCAAAAAAAAATTGGATTTTTTTGTGAGTAGAAAGAAAGATAATTAAAATAAGTGATGAGGTCTTAAGAAGCCAAGGGAAACAAAAAAGGTTTTGGAAATGTTTCATGCTGTCTTGAGATTTCCCATCTATTGTATACAACTAAATCTACAGAACAATGTGTGTGCATAGGCTCAATTTCCAAAACTGATCAACCTGCAGAATTATTTCTAGCACAAGTTAGACACGACTAAGCAGTTTTCATAAAAGAGCATGATAGTTCTTCCAGCACTCTGAATTTTAAAGAAAAATTCACAGCAATAAAGGAAGGTCTTTGTTCCTTTACAAAAGCACCATAACTATTCTGACAGCATTTGGGGGGAGGGGGGGTTAAAAACAAATACTACATTTTCATTTCTCTATCCACTTAGGCGACTAGTTAGCTGATGGTTATATATACATATTGACCTACCTTTGGGGAATTCCAGTTTTTATATAATTCTCTACGAGCTTGATCTTCTCTTTGGGAAAAAAAGTTTCTTTTGTTACTTTACCCACACAGGCATCAATGACTATGGCAAGAAGGCCCACCTCTTTCAGTGGAAACTTGACACCATTGACCTGAAAGGAAAAACCTCTTAAATCATTAATTTTTCCATGCCTCTGAGAGTCATTTGTAAATACAGTAATCTTCTGCCACTAATAGTAGGCTCTTGTCTTTGATGTGCTTTGTCTTATAAATTGCAATAGAGGTAGCCTTCAATTTACAGCTATTCATTTAGCAACTGTATGAAATTACCATGGTGCTGGAAAAAAGTGACCGACGACCAGTCCACACACTTATGACCATTGCAGTGTCCCTACAGATCAAAATTTGGGTACTTGGCAACTAACATATATTTTACAAGAGTTGCAGCATCCCAAGGTCATGTAATCATCACATGCGACTTTCACAGTCGACAAGCAGCCAATGAGCAAGCCAAGTTTCCGTATGGACCCTGAGATTCACTTAGCAACTGCACAAAAGATCATTGTAAAATTCAATGCGACTGACTTAACAACCGCTTTGTTTAGGAATGGAAGTTCCAAATGTGGTCATATTTGAGTCATATTGAGGACTATTTGTGCTGAATTTCTCGCTGTGGACAATTACTACTGATGACCCAGCAAGAAGGGTCTAATGGCCTCCTTTTAAAAACGGTGTTTTATGGCAACCACATGTGTGTCCAGAGGACACATGTTGAACCCTGGAAAAGAGACTTGTTTCCATCGATGATTTTACTTAGAATTTTTAATGGTAAATCTATCACTGCAGTCTGCAGTTTATGCCCTCCTTTCAATTGCCTTGAGATTTAAATAAAGCTCTCGCTAGTAAACCCTCAGTCTACTTCTTTCCCCTCAATCCTGAATTTTGATCACAGTATCGGGATAATGCTTGCATTAAGCTCTAGGACATAAATGCTAGTTAACGGAAAGATTTACTTTGAAGTTCTGTGTTCAGAAGTAGAAAAATGGAAGGAGACAAATTAATGCTACCTCCACACACACAAACACCCCAAATCATTTAAAACACTGCTTCTCTTCTAAGGATGAAGAGTATTAAAACATCACTATTGTGTGTTAATGTAGACATTCTCCCATAGAAATTTATCAAAGGCATTCTAAAAATTTATATATATTCAGCAACAGGAATGCCGAAAATGACAATCCCCTCACTTATTTTTTTCCTCCTGTTTGCAAAAATGTGTGAAGCCGATTAAGCAGTTTGAAACAAAACAGATCCAGTTTGCTACCTCGTGTGTGTGTGTGTGTGTGTGTGTGTGTGTGTGTGTGTGTGTGTGTGTGTGTGTTAAATCCAGCTCTTCTCCTTATAGGACAAGAGACTAGCTTGCATTCATTTTATCTCCTGTGCATGAAACTGAGATAAACCTGGGAACCTCCTTCAATCCATGCTTCAGAAAGATTGTTTGGTCTGCTTCTCATCTGTTGTTTTATTTGCATATCAGGCCGGCGGGGGGGTGGGGGGACGGGGACAACTAGCTTAGAGCAAACCCTTTCCTTATTTCACTAAGCAAGATCTTCTTTGTTCTGTTCATGAAGCAGCCAGGAGATGATTCTCTGGGCTGGCCAGATTCATAGGCAGCGTGCCCTTTTCACAAGGGGAAGTAGCCTGCGGCCACAGCTTCTCTTGGAAGGCAGGCAAAGATAATTCATGCTGCCAAAAAAGAGGTGAGGTTCTTCACCTCTGTCCTAACCAGAGGTGGTACTCAGCAGGTTCTGAGCAGTTCTGGAGAACCGGTACGGAAATTTGAGTAGTTCGGAGAACCAGTAAATACCTCCTCTGATTGGCCCCGCCCTCATCTATTCTCTGCCTCCTGAGTCACAGCTGATTGGGAGGTAATGGGGATTTTACAGTATCCTTCCCCTGCCACGCCCACATAACCGGTAGTAAAAAAAATGAATCCCACAACTGGCCCTAACTATCTATTGACAAATATCTACAAATTTGAAAGATAAGTCTCTCACACTGAAAGGAGCATAACGCCCAGGAAAAGTACAAGAATACTTACAGAGATTGAATATTCTTGTGGTTCTGAAGTTTGGATTTTCACAAAGATGTACGTTTGATGAAGATCACTGGTAAATACCACCTGAATGTTAAGGATACCATATATATTTAAAACTAGTATTTTTTTTAGTATTATTTGATAGATCATGTACAAGCATCCATATAAGATAAAAGGAGAAAGAATATATATTTATTGAATCAAAGGAAAGTTGTTAAAAACATATTTGAATTAAAATATAGTGGTCCTGGGATCTACTGGATCCTGTAGATTTCCACATTGGTAAAATCCTGTTCAATTTTATATATACTGCATGTATAAAACCCCATTTGTCATTTTATGTATGGATAAAATTACATTCTGGATACCCACTCTTACCATTAGTCCATTAAACTGGTGGCTTGCTATAAAAATAATATAAATCAATGGACTAAATTTTTTAAGAAGATATTTTTTCACGATTACTCAGAATCCCTCCTCTGGCCATGGGATCCATATATGGATTTAGGAATACCTCGGGAAGGCATTTCCACTTCCAAATAGTGGAAATGTGACAAATAACACATCCATCTTGTAAGGATTTAATGTTAAGCTTTTTTTTTTGACCCATACAAACTCTGAAGGAAGCTAGGATCAGCTAGTACTTTGAAGCATTCTTAGTGTGGGTTGGGCTATTATCAGTATTTTAATGATGTTTTCCCCAAATGAAAGATCTTCTAAATAGTAAACACTGCTATTCTAAAGAACATCCAGGTTCTACTGAAAGAACTTTAGACTTTTTTTGGGAATAGTTTTTATCTGCTTTGTTGTTTTTAATGTTTTTAATACTTTATGCTATAAACCACCCAGAGTCATTTGACATGAGATGGACAGCAAATAAATTTCATATTGATAAAATAATATTTTTTGCCAGTTCTACTAAACACAAGCAACAATTCTGCGAACTGTGCTTGACAGGTTCCCAAACATATTTTCCTTGAGAAATATATTTAATTCTTTCTGCAACTCACCTGCCAACCTGATAGATTGCAATGGGATAAACCATTCAATATTTACATAATTTCTCACCTGGTCTGAGCCACATTTCTGACAGACGTTAGTTATTTTTGTGGGCATTCTTTTCACAGCAGTTGGTTTCTGGTAGTACTTTGGATAAGCGTTTGCTGAACAGTTACTGTAAGACTTTGACTGGAAGGTGGCCTGTATTTTGACTCTTTCACATCCCTGAGATGAACAGTAACTGTGCCCTTCTCTGTGATATTTGGCTTGCAGGTACAGAAACAACAGCCTGCCGAGGAATTCAGAAGTAGGAAAATATCAAGCAGAGCGCATGCCATTCCAAAAGATGCTACAACGGCACAACTGTTTACTTGTGCATCTTATTTTATGCATCTCCCATCAATGCTATTAATTTCATTTTTTGTTGTTGTTCAAATATAATCAACTCCCCATTCAGATTTTGAACCACATTCATTCTGCCATATATATCAGCCATTTTGCTAGAAAGAAGAGCTCCTTCTTTCTAACATGCCATGTATGTGTAGATGAGAGAAACAATGTTTGTGTGAGTAAAGACACATTCAAGCTGATGGAGAAGATATGATACAGTCCTGGATAGAATGATTTAAGATAGATAATGAAATTGATGACTGGATGCAAAACACTTTCTGGGCATTCTTAACATCCTAACTTGTGCTAACATTTAGAAAAATGACCCTTCAGTCATAAATCTGTTCATAACCACAAATCACAAGGATTGTATCCATGCTACCTCTCTCAACTCTTAAGACAGCCAGACCAAACAGTCTTTAGACACTATACAAAACTCTACTTTTAATTTTTATGGAAAATGTCTACCCAGTGCTATCATCAAAATAGAAAATTTTCTCTGTTCGTCTCTTCTGCAGCTCAGCCATTGAAGACACGGCAACATAATCCTCCATATTATAAAAAGCAGATGCCTGTCTCTGGAATACATCAAAGGTGACTTGAAAAGAGGCATCCGGGGGGTAACAGAGGCCAATTCGAATCCAATCATTTCTGAAAAAAAGAATTGATGGAAAACATTGTCATTTATGATTTTATGATTTGTTGCATTTAACCTTCTTATTCAGCAAAGATTATGAGAGCTGAAAATTCCAGACTTTGCCTATCTGGTGAAAAAGCTTTTGAAACCAATAAACAAAGTTTTGTTATGCTGTTTGTTTTATGCTGGCACATGCCATCTAATTAAATACTGTGGGAACTCTCATCAATTTTATTTAAAGCCTTAACTTTCAGATTCCACTGATTCCATTTCCTTAAGTACAGTCGCAATTAGTTGCGTAATATGTAAATTGAGTTGCTCTGTGTATCAAATATTACGAGCAAATACACAAGTATGTTTTATGGACTGGTGATTGACCACAATAAAGAGTTTTACCTACATTCTCCTGTGGACTGTCAGGTTCCACAGGACTTAAAAGTTCCATAAATACATGTTTTTATTACATGTTTCAATAGTATAGCATTCTATCACAAAAGAACATTACATGCAAACGTACTTGTTGAAATTAATGAGGTACAAGAAAGTTATTTGTGGGGATTGTCCATTCCAATGTATCGTGTAGCCCTTTTGAAGCATTACAACTGGCTGGTATTGCTGGAAGTCAGCTTTCTGATTATTAATACCTCGAAGTATCATAGGGTTGGAAGGATACTCGTCTCGTACCATAGTCATTAGATTCTGTGGGTTCCGGGTCTGGATATATACCTACAACAAGAAAACAAAGGGAAATGCTAAGTCCTATGAAACGACGAAGACCTGATATATCAAAAACACATGCAGTGTGAATGACCTGGATGTAAGACGAGTAAGTCTCAATTATGTAAGAACGCTGAATGAAGAAAGCTATATTTTGCAAAGAATTATATGATCTAAGGCAGTGTTTTTCAACCACTGTGCCGCGGCACACTAGTGTGCCGTGACATAGTGTAAGGTGTGCTGTGGGAAAATTACTTTATATATAGTCAATATAGGCACAGAGTTAATTTTTTTTAACATTTTCTAATGGTGGTGTGCCTCGTGATTTTTTTCATGAAAAAAGTGTGCCTTTGCACAAAAAAGGTTGAAAAACACTGATCTAAGGAAAACAATAAGCAGAATGATACAATCAAATCTATGCAGTGGGTATGGGTTTTGGGGGTTAGGAAATTCTCATTGTGAGCAGTTACCCTCTCTTTTTTGTTAGTGAATCCTAATAATACTTTGATATAAAAAAAACCATATGGATTGAATTGTTTCTGATTTGACTAGTAATCTTGCATGACTGGAGGAACAATTAAGCTTAGATAGCCCTAAAGTCAGAAAGAAAACCAGAGTCAGAAATGCTGGAGAGCCTATGAGTCAGATATTTAAGTTTTCTAACCCTCTAAGCCAAATTTGAACAGGATTAGTTTTATCATAATCTCTTCCTTGTGAAGTCATAGCTCTACTCTAATCTTTATACACAATATGACACATTAAAAAGTGCATTATTCAAACAAAGCAATTTTATTACAGAACAAGCCCAGACACATCAACTTGTTATACTTCCTTCTCTCGTGTCCTAAGGATTGGAAAAATTGTGAACGTATGGATAAAACAATATAATGGAATTATTCTTTCTTCATATATCTGACCCTATATTTGCTTTCTTCATCCTGGTCTTTTACATTAATTTGGATTATTTTAAAAATAATTAGAAATAGAGATGGTGGCAAGTGACTGATGCATTTCTTTATTTAATTTTTATTTATTTATGTTCTATATAACCATCTATCTTAGTCAGTGGCTCTACAATCATTGTGGAGCTGTATTTTTATTCATGTTCACCTATTTTTCATTTCCTGAATTAACTTAATCTTCTGGGTTTGCATTGAACCATAACTAGCTGTTCCACAGGGTAAAAGAGGATAATTTGTGGTTTAGATTATAATCCAAACCCAACCATTGTATGGGTGTAGATGAGAAGATAGAAAAATAGAACATACATGCTCAGCTAAAAAATATTCAAACTGCTGAATTTAAATGTAAATACAAATCAATAATTCAATCTTTTCCTCTAGAAATTGGACTATTCATGTTTCATGCATACAAGAGAACATTGACATCTCTCTCTTAACCTGAGCAAAAGTCCCACTGCAGACGACACCATTCCACTTGATAAAGTTAGAACAGTCTGGATGTCGAATCAGATAGTTATCCATTCTACCAACGTAAGTGTCCTTGTAACCTGTCACCGATCCGTCAACATCATGGAATATTGAATTCTTGTCACCGTCCAGATCAGCTTCTTCAAACCATGGGCCAGGTTTACCAAAAAAGACTTTTAAAGAAACCTTACAAAACAAAAAGTACATTAATATTTATTATATTATATTATCATAATATTATAATTATTTAAGAGCTGTGGTGACACAGTGGTTAGAATGCAATACTGCAGGCTACTTCTGCTGACTACTGGCTGTTCGAATCTCATCAGGCTTAAGGTTGACTCAGCCTTCCATCTTTCCGAGGTCGGTAACATGAGCACCCAGATTGTTGGGGGCAATATGCTGACTCTGTAAACCGCTTAGAAAGGGCTGTAAAGCACTGTGAAGCGGTATATAAGTCTAAGTGCTATTGCTATTATTTAAGTTATAAACTATCCATTTTCCTCACAGAGACATTAGTCTAATGCTACTAAGTACCATTATTGTCTTCAAACTCCTTTCCTTTTTCATGTGGAAAAAGCAACTTGAATAAAAAAAAACACCCTTACATTTTCATCGAATGCCACCAGGGAAATATTGTTCTGAGGTGTAATTTGCCAGGTATTTTTCAGTAGGAACCCAATTGCACTAGTGAATCTATCAGTAGTTGGCACAAAATTATTGAATGTACATTTGGTGAGGCGAATAGGTCCATCATAAATTTGAAATCCACGGATTGGATAAGTCCTATAAAAGTAGAAAAATGTTTAGAAAAATTACTTTTCTTGCTGGTATAAATATTTACAGAATAAATAAGAGTTAGGAGTGTTATTGGGGAATAAAAGCTATTAAATATAATGAGACTCAGTGAAATAAGGTTTGCATTATGACAAAATTTATCAAAATATTTGCATCCTGTTTTTTTCAAATGTAGTTTTTATTCTGGGCCATATTTTATTGGACCTTCCACCTCCTTTAGTCCCAAGGAATAATTTCAGACAGGATGACATAAGTGTGTGTATTTATATTTTAGACAAAGTCCAGCTCTCAGTGTAAAAGTTGCAGTTATTGAATTTGATCTTTGTTGTTCTCCCACGGATTACCCTAAGGGCAAGTGGAGGCTGTGGGGTCTCTTGAAGCTCCTTAAGAATAATAATTATATGGGTAATATACACCAAGGAACAGATGGATGTTTGTTTAATTTTGAGTCATATTTCCAATACATTGGAGAATAGATAGGTACAGTCCTTGCAATATTGATAAATCAGCAGATTCAAGACAAATGAAGAAACTACAATGATATTAGTTTCTACCTTTTAGGATCAACCATGAAGGAAAAAGCAGTCAAGAAATAATATGCCACAGACTAGCACTCAGCAGAACATCCATGGAAGCCTTGGAGAAGATCTTCAGATGTGCTGATGGGTCGGTTCCTACCCATCTGTACCCCGAGCAGTATGAGTCATGGAATTCCGTGTTACACTCTAGAGCAGGGCTCTCCAAGCTTGGCAACTTTAAGCCTGGAGGACTTCAACTCCCAGCTTTGCTGGCTGGGGAATTCTGGGAGTTGAAGTCCTCCAGGCTTAAAGTTGCCAAGGTTGGAGAGCCCTGTTCTAGAGAAGCAAAAGCTGAAGTAGCAGGATAGGAAGACTAAGGATACCTTTGGTTTGGACAAGACTCCCAAGAATGCTGTGAAAGCCAAGAAAACTGATATTATCAATGAACAAATCAACTGTGAGTTCTCATTTGAGGCACAATTCAAAAAGCTCGTATTATCCCTACTTCGGACATATTATGTGAAGGCCCAGCTCTCTGGAAAGCATTCTAATACTGGCAAAGGTGGAAAGAAACAGAAGATGAAGATCAGCACAAGGTGGATGGACTCAGTTATGAGTGCAGCAGTGGAAATCCTAAAAGAACGGTTAGAAAATTATCGTAATGGGAAAAAAATCTATCCATATGGTCACTAGGAATAGAAAATGCTTCATGGCACATAATCAAGGAAAATACTTTTATTACTATAGAAACAGTTTAGCTGATCATAATTCTACATGAATCCTAACTGGGCTGGATTTCTGCAGTACATATATAGACTGTTAAAAGATGTGTATATGTATTTATTTATTGCTAAGCTTTTTAAAAAATTTAATTAAGTAAATACTCTGGGAAGTTTAAAAGTATCATTTTAAAATAATAGGAATGATATACAAAATGTGTTTAAAACCATGTTAAAACCATGGCAATCATTTTTTGACAAGCGTAGATGATAAGAAGTGAGGATAATATGGTTATATCTGCTATTCTTGGCTATGTTTTGCTGTATTTAGGAGTAATAGAAGAATGACTGAAAGTGGCTGGCAACTATCCATGTTAACTCCTTGTCAAGAAATCTATGCTGGTATCCATCCATCAGCTTACATCTTCCAGGGGCAAGCTACTTTTCTTCAGGAACTATCTGATTATCACCACTTTTAAAGAAAGTGATACTTCCCTTTTCAAAAAAAAAAAGATGCATTATCTCCTAAAGAAACTCGACATCCACTTTGCATTGTTCTAAAGAATGGGAAAAAAAAAACATACAAGTGGTCAGATGTACTGGGCTCAGTGTTTTCCACAACATTCTGATGGATAAAATTGCCTTGAATCTCACTTTTGCAAAACAGTTGTAGTATGTTTCTAAAGATTCTGCAGTATAAATTCAAAGTTAAATTGTAACATATTTCCCTGAAAATAAGACCAGGTCTTATATTATTTTTTGCTCCAAAAGATGTATTAGGGCTTATTTTCTGGTTAGGTCTTACTTTGGGGGAAAATACGGTACAAATTGCATCCATCTGGCTGATGATCTTAACTGGGGCTTATTTTCGGGGTAGTGCTTATATTACCAGCATCCTGAAAAACCATGCTAAGGTTTATTTTCTGGTTGGATCTTATTTTCAGGAAAACAGGATACTAGGCTTCTAACTAAGTAATAAAGTCATGGCGACTATGAAAAGCTATCCTTGCTACCACCACAAAACCAAACAGACAACAAGTTGAAGCACATATCCAGGCTATGAAATACTTACCGGTTTCTAGGCAATGTGCGTGTTCTATTGTTTACCCCTCCAGTCCCCCAATATTTGTTCTGGCCTCCTAAATAGCCATAATTCTTGCTTTCACCAACAAACAGAGAGTTTGAGACTTCCTGGCTGGACCCTTCATCACTCGGAAAGCTTCCATCACTATCAAAACCAAAATCAAAGACAGGTGACTTTTAGCAGATGTAAAAGATTTAATTCTAGCAAGGCTGGTGCCACATTTAACAGAAGAAATGACCATTATTGTGTGTTCTTGCATGGTTTTGTCTTTGTGCTTCATCTCATCCATATGATGGCCTGATTAGAGAACTAGACTAGTAAATCTCGTGAAATTTAATTTTTTTGAAAGTCACTATCTGGCAATACGGCTAGGAAATAAAAATAGAAAGAGGGTGTGCTACCCTGACCTATTTAAGAGGAGAAATAAAACATAATAAATGATTTTACATGTGTGTACACTGTCCAGTGGTCTCCAATAAATGGCAACCACTGAAAATAAAGCCAAACAATACTAACCTTGCAAATGTTAAGCCTATTCCATTGTCAGCAAATCTAGGATAGAGAGAGAGAAAAAAACCTTGTTTTAGAAAGCAGCTTCTTTTGATTAGCATTAAAATAAATACATTTTTCAAATTGCGGCTCAGAACTTGAGCCAGGCAAGGAGAAGATGCTGAATCAGAGCTTGGCAGCTGAACCCATTTCCCATAAATACAAGCGGCTGGTTCAAAGCAAACTTAAAAAGATAACAGCCGAAAAAAATATGTTTGTGTATTTTTAAGCATACTAATCCAGTATGTTTCTGCTACCTTCCAAGAAAATAACACGAGTAGATTTAATGGATGTTGTCAGCTCTGCCAGCCCTGTTCTAAATTATTTACTTTAGCAACATGCTCACATTTGCTCTGGAGGACTCACCCGGAGTTCTGAATGATGATGTCTCCACCTCTGACCCAAGCCCCATGGTCATTGTTTTTATAGGCTATTAGTCTTTCTATAAGAGCAGCAACACGGGGCTTCTCAGGATTTGCATCTTGATGAGGCCGAAACCTTATAAATGAAAGACAAGACAGAATTGTATTGGCTATAAGCAAATCTGCCTACATGTCCAAAATATTAAAACTACTGGCTGACATAGTAGATCAGCTCCAGTATTAAACATGTCCGAAGAAATGAAATAGAAACTTAAAAATTGGCTTAGGTTTGACCCAGAAACAGAGACAGAAGATCTGTGTTGCACCACAGTTGTTAAACTGCAAACTATCACGCTGGCCACCGTGTTTCCCCGAAAATAAGACAGGGTCTTATTTTCTTTTGACCCCCGAAATAAGTACTTGGCCTTATTTTCAGGGAGGTCTTATTATTTTTGAGGTGCAGGAGGTAGTGAGAATAGTCACTTCATGGCTGCTGCTGTTGCAAAATTTTGGGGAGGGCTTATTTTAGCGCATACGCTCCAAAGCCCAACTGGGCTTATTATCCAGGGAAGTCTTATTTTCAGGGAAACAGGGTAAGTCTAACATGGTTATCTTCCAATTTCAGTCTACTTCCACCCTCTCACTTAAAGAGTGTTTAATTTCTTATAGTAATCTCTCACTGAAATGGAGAAAAAGAGTGCACTGTAATATTGACATACTTTACACTCCTTATATTCTTTATTTCTCCAATTTCTTCGTAAGAAGGCAGGAAAGCACTGAAGTTATGAGCAATCACCAATTTTGTAGGCAAAGCTCGGTGGTCAGATTCAAATACCTCTAATGCAATCCCTAATATAGTGTGCTATAGCATAAAGTGGTATGTTGCAATGAAGAGGATAAATTTCTAACATTGAGATCACCAGGACATCAAGTAGCTTAGCAATTCAACAGAGAAAATGGGACAAAAATCTGATTGGAATGGAGTAATAGATCTATTCATAATAACAGTCAGCAATCAGAGATGAGGAGAAAGCATTCAAAGAGATCAAGGAGGCAAGAATAAAATGAAAACTGGAATATTGTATTATTTAACTAATAATGGGTATCAGCAGATCAATAGTCAATATTTAGCTAAATTAGACTACCCGTAGTGGAATTCTACACTGTCTAGATGCAGAATCCTTATGGTCCATTCCAGTTCTTACATTTTACAATTCTGTCTGAAAGACTGCTAAGTGCTTTGCATTATGATATTAAGGTTCTGGGCAAGATTTTCTAGATGCAACCTTTAACCATTCTGCACCCTATCCCCAAATTTCATTTTACCTTGCATTATTGTCCAAAGATAGGTATTCTCTTTTATCTGCAGCACTTGCATTGGTGGTTTTTACTCCTTTATCAATGAATAAGCCAGCCTCAATAAAGAAAAAAAAAACAAATTAATCTTTTCCACAACTGAAAATCTGTAGATATTGTTGCAAATCTTAAGTGATATCCTCTAACAAGGGATAATTAGGTTTTCCAAGTACTTGAGACTCCTTCATATTAAAATATATTAAAACACTCTTGTGACAATGATCATTAAATATTTCAGAAAGACCCTTTGTGAAGGAGTTAAGAGGCAGATTATGGATCCTCTTTTTGAGCCGAACACGTGACTTGTATAATATCTGAAAGTTAGATCATTCCGTTCCCTCCCAAACCAGATAATTTGCATATTTACTTAGGTATGTAGACTCAACATATCTGAATTGACCAGCATCTTAGTGATACAACTTTACAGCAACTAATCTATTATTTTTAATACAAACAAAAAGAAAATGCCCACAAAGTAGTTTCAAATTATTGTACATCGTTTTTTGGGGGGAGCTTGAGAAGAAAATCACATGCAAGTTTATTATCTACTAATTAATATATCTTTTTTCAAAGAAAAAAAGCTTATAAATAGCTTCACTGAAAGAATGTAAGCGAAACAGACAAATATTCCCATGAGAGAAGGAGTAGGGACAAGGAGGCCATCCTGTTTTTTTGATCATTTGAAAATGTTAGGGAAACTACGGATTGTTCTCTCATATCCTGATACTGAATACACACTGCATTATTTATTCAGGGACCAGATTCACTGCATTCAGTGGGGATTACTTTTAAGTAGGGGTACATAACTTTTATTATGTTCATTGAAACCAGTGGCAAATAGTTCAGGAAGGAAGGAAGGAAACCATACTTACAAATGTGTATACATAATGAGTTGTGGATTATAAAGGATATGAGCAGTTTATTGTTTTCTTTATTTTTTTAAAAAAATCCTCTCTCAAATTACTGAGAAAAAAAGTGGCAAAGGCATAAAAAGAACAAAGATATGACTGATACTATCTTAAAATTAATCACTGCTTAAACTCACCAATGTCTGACTTTGGGTTGATGTTAACAAAATGAATAAAACTGTGTCATCTGCACATGCTTTAAAACAGTTTTCTGTATTTTATACAGAACCATTTATATAGATATTTTATAGATAAAGACATTCCATTGTCAAAGCATATATCAGATAAGTACTTCCGGCCACCAAAAAAATACGTAACCAAGTTTCAATAAATACTAACCAAATGATTCTGTTTTTTGTCCCTGCTCAATATTTTCAGTCAAATGATCAGAGGAACTAATCTTAAAAGAAGTATGACTGCTAATAAGTGAGACTATGAAGTTGCAGTTAATATTAATATATGTAATATATGTTACATATATTAATATGTTAGTGTTAATATATGTGATCTACAGTTTTAATAATGAAATATAGATTAATACTTTATTCAAGCTCTTTAGGAACCTCTCCTGAAGGATCAGTAAGGGAAAAAAATCTACAAAATGCTCCCTGTAAGCACACAATACCATATCAGATGTGCATATAAAGATACTAAATCTTTGTAAAGATTTTAGTAACATGCATACTCACATTTCTGTGTTATATGGTTGATTTTATAAATAACATAATGAATATTTAAAAATGAACAAATGAATCAGTGTAATGAAACACAGAACTTTTTAAGGATCATAATTATAATTCTAAGCATACTTATTACAAGTAAGTTATAGTGAAACAGCAGGACTTCTCATATTAAAGAATGCCTTTGGTTAAACTATATGATTTGTGTTGCATGAGCACAACCAGTTTTGTTTAACTTAGATCACAATCCATTCACTTAACATATAAATCATTAATAGGTTCAATTACCTTAAAGTTGGAGTGGACTTTGTTGTTATAGAAGATTCCTAGGGGGGTAAGTTCAGCTTTTGTTTCAAGGAGCAATCCATGAGAATCTCCTGTAGGAACTTTATGGAATATATACCATATTCCAGCATCCTAGAAATAAAAAATGAATTTCAGGGATGTGCCATTCTTTTTTTGTTGTTGTTGTTGTTAGATTTTTATCTCCAGGAGTTCAAGATAATGTACACAATATTGCCATTCCCTACATCCATATTGTTTCAGGAATTCTAGGAGTTGCAGTCTGCAAGTTGTAAAGTTGTCGTAGTTGGCCACCCCTGATTCAATTAGCAATAGCAATAACAATAGCAGTTAGACTTATATACCGCTTCATAGGGCTTTCAGCCTCTCTAAGAGGTTTACAGAGTCAGCATATCGCCCCCAACAATCTGGGTCCCTTTCCACCTCCATCATTAGAATGAATACTCAACAGTTTGGGACTTGCATTTAACATTGGGTAAGAAAACCAAAACACGACGAAGGACCATTCTGGGTTTTAAAACCAAAACGCAGTTTGGCTCCACAAGGGTTATTGTCATTAAATGTAGTGGTTAGCTGCCACGATAATCTAAATACTGGACTAGAGTTAACTAAGCACAGTTCTTCCCTTAAAAAGTTGAAAATTACTGTATATTTTTTAAAAATAAAAAACCCCAATTGATATTCTACAGTGGCCAAAGAAAACCGTAGGTTTCTATCTATTGGGTAATTTTCTGGCTCTTAAGATAAAGCCTTGTTTGAATGGAGCTGAGCTCATGGTGATTTTGTGGACATGTGTACACAGTTTTCTTGGCTACATTATGGAAGTGGCTTGCCACTGACTCCTTCTGGGATGTTTATTTGACTTCCCAGGCTAGCCTAGAGTTGAAATTTCTTGGTAGTATTTCATCCAAGTACTAACTGGATCTGACTCTGCTTAGCTTTTCAAAATTAGACAAAGTTGGCTAGCTGTTACAAGACTATTAGCAATAGACTCTTTTGATTTTCTCTTCCTGAGGAAATTGAGTTCCAAAGTTGCTTTCCTTCTCTGGCATAAGGCAAAAAAAAAAATGTTCCTGTTGAGGTATTTCATAATCCAGAAGGGGGGGGGGGGGTTAACACCGCTGACTTGCTTACATGCTGAGGAGAAAAAGTTGAAATATTTCAATAAATTAGCTACAGAGAGTTGGCTACTAATGCAGCCTAATATTGACACAGTCTAGGACTATATTGGAGTGCGGGGTGTTTTTCTTCTCTCCATTTTTAAAATCAAAAGTCTCTGGAAGACTTTGTTTTACTTTTTATTTTGACAAATGAATGGAAAATTTGGTACAATCTTAGAAGATTTTGGGAGGTCCTAAAAAGAGCATTTAGTTCACTGATCTCTGCTCTACAATATATTACAGGTAGTCCTTGACTTATAACAGTTCGCTTAGTGACTGTTTAATCCACATATATTATGTATAATTTGAAACCTTCACTTTTAACTATACCAATTGTTCTCTTTAGAAATAGAGCATTTCAGTGTGTTAGCTGAACAATTCAACTGATATGAAAGACACAGAGATATATATTTCTGTATATCAGGAAATGCTGATAAAAAATAATGTTCTACAAATATATGATTTGTATGATATATGATAAAAATATATGATGCAAATCCGGATTTTAACCCTTTTTTATACATCTAAGAAATACTGCTTAACATCTAGAATGCTACAGAACTAGTTAACCAAAATGAAATTCAAAGAAAGCAAATGACCTTATAAATATATTTGTGCCCCAGAGAAAAAAGGTTAGTTATTGCAATATGTCAGATCTCTCACCTGAGAGCCAGCAGCTACATTGTTGATAAGATTATTGTTGGGATGAGCAATCCAAAATGTTGATACAGCCCTGCAAACAATTCGTGAAACACAATTAAGAGTGACATAAGACTCAAGTCTAATAACAGGAAAATAGTGTTAGGTAAACAACAGTCATTGGTATTCAGAAACAGAGATCTCTAGCAATTTGATTTTCTGGCAAAGATTGTGAGATCTTTACATTGCCCTTACAAAAATGCTTGCTTGTAAATACTGAGAATAAAAGACTACCTTGAAATGGATTTTTTTCTGGAAAATATCGCATATCTGTGATGTGAGCCATCTTGAACAATCCTCATTGCATTAGTAGTACATTAAAGTGTTGTTCAGAACATTGGGAAAGATTTCCCAACCCTTACAGGGTTAGTGAATCTTCTGGAACAGTACAGAAATAGATCAGTGGTGATCTACCTTCCACTAAAACAATGGATAATGAAATGAGATCTTCTGATTCTAGAAGAAGCTCCCTATTTAGGTTCTTTTTCAGGTACACACTGCAAGCTGTAACATATATTTAGTTGATTCTGACTCAGATTCTCTCTCTCAGACTAGCCTAAAATCTCCTCATGCATTACATGTGATTTGAATCTAGATTTACTTATTGTACCATTCACATTATTTACAATTATGTCAGAAAAAAGAGAATGTCTTATGTAGAGACCATCAAGACTGTAATCAGAGTATTCAAATATCTAATTTACTCACATACAATCCGTGGCTGGTACTGGTTCATAGTTTCCATAGACATGATCCCTGATTGCTGTGCACATTGTGCTATTTCTGTCTGTTGGAAGAAGGGTGCCTGGTTTGGTGACAAGTCCTAGATTATGAAACAATATATTCCTTTGCTCAATGCCATCCTCCATGAAAAAACAATGGCCTAGTGTATTGTATCCAACAGTGTCTTTTATCTGCAGAAATAAAAAAAAATGTTTCATCAAATATCTCTATACATAAGTACCCTGTTTCCCTGAAAATAAGACCTCCTCAGATAATAAGCCCAATTGCACTCAAAAGCCCTCCCCAAAAATATTGTAACACAAAAGCAGCCATGAAGTGACCACACTCGCCGCCTCCTGCACCTCAAAATAATAAGACCTCCTCGAAAATAAGGTCAAGTATTTATTTCAGGGGTCAAAAGAAAATAAGTCCCTGACTTATTTTCGGGGAAACATGGTAATTCTAAATATAACTATGGAAACACGACTCTCCTTGGGGACTACAGTTCAATTATGTTTTTTCCCCGAAGTCCCCAAATAAATCCTTGGCAAACAAATCTTCAGGATGCCTTTGAACCTGTTTCTACTAGGTTAATTTCTGACATTTTTTATTTTATTTCACAAGTTAATTAGTCACCAACAGCTATGACACAGCCAGGTTAACACATGAAATGTCCCTAGGTGTTAGACAATCATGTTTAATACTTCTCGACAAAAGAGTTGTCCCATAGTCTCTCTTTTATGAGATGGAGAAAATGAAACTATCTGTCTATAGACAGTGATGATTCTAACAATTCAAGATCTGCAGGATCAATGCAATCTGAAGAATCAGAAGGCTTAAAGGTTTGAATCTGATCTAGAAAAAGTCAGAACGGGGCAGCCCTCTCATACATAAATTTTCTCTTGCTTTGTTTTTGAAATGTAAACATAATGCTACATAGGTTATTCCAATTACATTTCTAAATAATCTGTGGTTTGGAGGAAATCATGGTTAGCAAAGCCATGCCATAAACATAATGGATTGAGGTTACAAAAGAAAAGCATTTCTTTCTGTACGTCTGTAATCAAGGCTGGCAGCAAAGTCAGGAATACTGAAAGACCGGTTTTATTTTGGTCATTTGCACATCTAGTGACCAAACTTTTCATTTATTCATTGCTCTTACCAGCAAACCATTTGTGGCATGAATTGTCACACATCTGGAGAAACAATGATGAATTGAGAGCCCCTCTACGTAAGTCCTATAAGTGTATCCTCCTTTCTCATCCACATCACCACAAAGGTGAAAGTGAACAGGATAACGGCCAGGTACTTGTTGACCCATCTGCTTCAGCTCCACATAGGAGAGATGAACAGATGTGAAATTCTTTAAAATCTGGAAGAATATGAAAAAAATAATCCAATTTACTGTCCACATTTTCTTCAGTGAAAATACTTTGGACCTCTTAGAAAAATATTAAACAAACAATGCATCATCAATCAACTAAAATATATGCAGCGTAATGCAAAATGTATCCCAACATACTACAATTTGAGAAGGAGTTTAGGACAAAATGTCAAATTTTAAATTTCCATTTTAAATTCTTTTAACATTTGGGTTAATGCAAGTAATCTAGGATTAACTGTATTAGCATAGCTAATTAAATATTACAAAGAGTAACTTATTACTAAAAAGGAAAACATTTATAAGAGAAAATTCCTAAACTAAAAGAGTTTCAGGGTTCTCTTTTTATGGTAATTTTCTCTCCTACATTATTAAATATTAATGATCTAGATTCTTTCTGATTTTTTTCAATGTTTATTTAATAATAAATGAAGAACCTAGCAGTATGAATTTAATTACCCACACTGTGCTATTTTATAAGGCGGGCAATAAAGTCACTAGAATTAATTACCAACGTAAGTTCTGTAATATTTACAATTTTCTCATTCAAATGAAGTGTGTGCCTATGTGTATGTGTGTGTGTGTTTGAGTGTGCAGGAAAGGAAATCAAATATCAACTTAATTATGGTTTTTCCAACATACTCTATAAAGCCTTTGACTGATACAATGCAATTGTAGGAAGCTTTAGTACCATATATGATTTTTTATAACCAAATATTTATGCTTTGATAATATGAACTTTAAGGAAATTTTATAGCAAAGAGTCCTAAGCTGATAGATTCTCATATACAGATAGTTCTTGCTGATCAACAATTGAGACCCGCAATGGTTGCTAAGTGTTGTGGTCACTAAATAGAAAATCACATGAGCATAACTGAGCTTATGACCTTATTTCACCTATGGTCATTAGATGAAGCAACCCATGACTAAGACTTAGAATTTTACTTCTGCTTTTTGTATTATTAACTCTGCTTGTTTCAAGTCAGTTTGCATCGCACACAAATGGTGAAGATGTGACAATGGCATACTGCAATGATCATAAATGCGAAGACTGGTTGCAAAATTATTTTTTTTATCACTGTTATAGCTTTGAATGGTCACTGCATCAGGCAGTCAGTAAGCAAGGCTTACTTGTAAAGACTTTCAAGAGAACTCGTACCTGCTGTAAGAATTGTATAGAGCTTTTCCTTTTAAATGCTTTAAGTATTGCCTAATAACAATTAATTAATTTACAATTTGGTATTAATTTAATCTAAACACAAACATAGTATTTAAAGTAACTCAACCATGAAATGAAATTTAGAAGAACAGGTGGAAAGCTCCTATTTTTAATAATCAATATCATAAGCTGCATCATTTTAACGTAAATAAATCAAGAATCACTGTAATTTGAGTAGTTGCAGAATAGAATTAGGGGGCTAAATTTGGGTTCTGAACAAAGGCAGCTTCACTTCGTCATGCCATAAAAAACAGCATTAGTGGTCCTAGAAATCCCAGAGCTGCACATGTTCAATATTTCACACAACTGCTCAACCTAATACCTAACAGGCAGCAGACATTAAATAGTATGAAACAGGATGGAATTTCCTCCACTGTGTCCTATTTGCAAGAGTAAAAGCCACTGGAGCCTTGATATTAAACTTTTCCTTCCATACCTTGATATGTCCACCAAAAGTATCATAATTGAAGAATCTGCAATCTTTGCCAGTATAGCAGGAATCTTCCATCTCTCCTTTGATTACAATGTTTCTGGTAAGAACTCCAACCTCTGCTCTCATATCCACTCCATCAACAATTTCTCCCATATGCAGGAATTGAGGCATTTCTGGTTCAAAACAGAGAAAGCAAATGAAGAGAAGGATGAAAATGACACACTCTTCATTACAATAAATACAAGTAGCCAACTGGTACAATTATCATGCTTATTTTAGCTTCATTTAAAAAAAGAAAAAGAAAACCACCAGCGACTTGCCTCTGAATAGATCAGATTTGGTTTACAAGGATTTGGTTTTTAGCAATGCCTGAAAATACAATGCATCAAAAGTAGAATAGGAAAAGGTTTTTTAACCCTTTTTTTTTCATTTAGCATAGGACAAAAAGTGGATTTCGCCTCCATGAACTCTTGTTCTTTGACATTTTTTTTTAACCAAGCTTAGAATAATTTCCACAATCTATGTTTATAGGTCACTTGATATATGCTTATTTATATGTGTTAACATTCACACGTATATCTGCTTTTCTTTTCTGGTCTCCATCTTGTAGCTTACATAGTTGTGTTCAACATGATTATTTTTGTAAGAAAATTGTTCTTGACTAAACATCACACCATTTCTTAATGGCATGCCCTAAATTCCAAGTTTTTCCCAGTTAGGAAAAATGATTATTTTTCAATAACAATGAAACAAAAGCTTTACTGATTCCTTATTTTGAAGCATCAAGAACTTGCAAAGTCCCATTCACCATTTGATGACAGCAATGAGCAACAGGAATGCAAACACTGTGGCATGCTATGGCAAGGCTATGCAAAATTAGAACCTCTTTGCTATCCATACTATTTGTGAATATACAGCTGAAAGGTTCTTCCAAGAATTAGTAAATGTTTCTCTAATGGCAATGAAAGCAATGCAAAAGTTCTAATCCTATGTATAGATGATAATTGCTAGAAAGGAAAGAAAACTATGGAAGTAGAAATTCTGTCACAGAATCTGATTTTTTAAAATAATAGACTTGTTTTAAGTGATTCCCCAGAACAATAATATACAGTACTGTGCAAAGATCTTAGGCCATCAGCCATTTTATTGTTTCAGCAAAGTTTTAATGACCATCCATAATTATTTTTTGGTCTTGAATGCCACACCTTGTTTGTTGATTTCCCTTTCTGAGTGGTCTTGCCGATACAAAATGATTTTTTTGTCTGTCAAATTCTATGATATTTGGCACTTTAACTGGAATGATATGACTGAAAGTTGGGCTTATTGGCAAGCTTCCAATGAATTGCACTCATACAACATGTGTCTGTGCTGTATGTAATGCTCAAGCACAAACCTGGTGTAATAGATCTTTCTCCACGACAGTCATTTTGGCAAGAAATCATAGGATACAGCAACGATCATATTTAGGATTCCGTTCCTTTCCATTTAGGTTTACAGCAGGGGTCCCCAATGCCTGGGCCACAGAACCGGGTGCACACAACTGGAGGTAAGTGGTAGGTGACCAAGCAAAGTTTAATCCGTATTTGCAGCCGTTCCCCAGTGCTATCATCACTCACATCAGTTCCACCTCAGATCATCAGGCATTACATTCTTATAAGAGTGTGAATCCACCTGTAAACTGCGTATGCAAGGGATCTAAGTGGTGCCCCCCCCCACCCGCTCAGGAAAAATTGCCCTCCATGAAACTGGTCCCTTGTGCCAAAAAGGTTCAGGGCCAATGGTTTACAGGACCCAGTGTGTTTGCTATTGCTCAAGTGCAAGGGGAGGTAACATTAAATACTTGGCACTTTAGCATATGGAAGCAATTTTTTCCTGCTTTTTCCTGTTTTTGAAAACTGCATACAAATTTCCTGTATTTTCTAGTTGTAATCTAATAAGGAGAGTGATACATAATTATATATGGTCATTATACTATTGCTACAACAAAAATGTAATGGTGGTCTAAGATCTTTGCCCAGTACTGTATAAACAATAATATATAAACAAATATAATAGAAAACAATACAATTTTTGGTAAGTGCAATAGGAGATTTGCTATTAGCTTAGAAGTATTATTTTGGTTTTACTCAGAATTTTCTCTTTTAAATATATTATAACAATAGATTATTATCAGAAATAATTTGTAATTAATAGTAGCAGTTAATAATCTAGCACACTGAAATGCTTTAAGCATTTTGCAATTGTAAGCATTATAAATAATCTTGCAAAGTCAGTATTTTGTCCTGGGTAGCAGACAGAATGACTGAGAATAAGGAAAATGACACCTCTAAAGCCACTTTAAGGCTAAAGCAAGATTATAACCAAGAACTTTTTGATTAACCACTCAGATTCTTAGCTTTCAATACTTCTCAGACTTGCTGATTGAGCAATTTCCTTAGATGTGCAATTGCCTGTAGAAATACAACACCAGAAGCCAGATAATCTGCCAAAATCTTAGCAGCCAACATAAGACTGGGGGCACATATAGATATACATGAAGGGGCACAAGGCTAATGACTGTAGATAAGGATATTGTACTGGTACCAACCCTGCCTTTGACTGAGAAATTCTGCAAAGCAGGGTTATGGAATGGATTTTTTTTCAACTTGAGAATGTACATGCAAGGCAGTAATGCAAAGTACATATGCATAGATTATTGCTCTGAGTTGATGAGACATATTCGGCTCACACAATTCTTCAACTAAAACTTGGAATAAAAACCATTCAATACTTCACTATTTTACTGATGCTCCTAGTGGGTTAGATCCAAGTATACTAGACTGGCCAAAAGTCTCCTCACTTTGTTTTCCATCATAGCATTTCTATCCCTCTTACATGTTATGTAAATCTACTGGATTGTCTAGGCATAGAATGAGGGCCTGAATAGTGAAAGGGACTAAAATCAGTGGAGGTGTGTTCTATGAGTCGAAAAATAATAATAATGCCAGTTAGCTCTGTTCCACATGCTTAACTGTAGACCAATTGATCATTCATGTCATCCTTAATTTACAATCATAACTGGGACCAAACTTTCTGTCCCTAAGCAATGTGGTCATTAAGAAATTGCACCCAGTTTTATGAACTTTTTTTGGCGTAGTTATTAAGTGAATCATCATGGTTGTTAAGTGAATCCAGCTTCTCCCACTGACTTGCTTATTGGAAGTCCACTGGGAAGGCCACAAAGGCAATAATGTGACCCAAGGACGCTGCAACCATTGTGCATACACTGAAAAGTCCCTGAATTTTGATCACATGACTGTGTGGACCACTGCAACAATGGTAAGTGTGAGGACTGGTGCAAGTCACATTTTTCAGTGCTGGTATAACTTTACACAGTTGTTAAACAAATTGCTGTAAGTCAAGGACTATCAAAATTGTATAGCATTCTCAGAAAAAAATAGTTTCAATATGTCTGCATTAAAAAATCAATTAAAAGATGAACAATAAAGCTGAAAATGAGAATCTGATGAGGCAATAAAAATTTACTTTCTTCCAAATTCTATGTAGTTGAAATTTATGTAAAAACTTAAATATTGCCCTAAGTATTAGAATAGAATGCATGCATGCATGCATACACGTCATGCGTACAGGCGTGCCCACAAATGGACAAATGCACCAGTAATGGCTTCAGAAATTGAAGAGACAAAATGGCTTTATAGGTCTGAACGGCTCTTTTGAACAATATTAGATTATCAAAATAATTGAGCATGTAATGAACACTCCTGAATTCCTTTATCTTCTATATTAGAAACAAATGTTTCCACATAAAAATGGCAGTTTCTTCATTAAAATATATGATTGGCATGTTTCCTTATAAAATGTAAGATTCTCTTTGCACTTTATGAACCTTGTGCTATAGAACAATAATAATTAACTATAAAGAAGTAGCTATGCTGTTTTATCTTATTTTTGAATGAGACCAACATGTTGAATCTCAGCATATTAATCTCATTATAGCAGATCTGTAAAAATTGACTTCTGGCTTTATTATGGCTTTTTCATTATGGTCGCTGCATTATGGGGGTTTTCTTTGTAACCATTCAATGTAGAATATAATTTTTGTCCAGACACAAATCCTTCAAACCAGATGATGTAAAGATCTAATTCAGAATTAGTGAATACCAACATGCAAAATAAGAACAGTTACAAAAAGAAAAAAATAATGTTTAGTGGCTCTGCTGAAAGTTTAACAGGTAAAGTCAACTTGATTTCTTGCAGAAAAATCCAGCCGGACTGTACATGCCTGCAAAGTAGGAAGGGATGAAGCTCTTGACAGATTTTTGGAACACTGAAGGAAACTGGATATTAAATGAATAGAAAGCCGAGGAACTGCTTCCATATGGGAATAGTTTGCTTGCCTTTCCTCATTCATGTGAGAGAGTTGGCACAAGCTTTCTGCAGATGCTGAAGTCTGAGGACTAAGAGAAGCAGAGAATAAAATTTCACTAGTAAGATGATGAGATCCATATTTCAAGCAGAAGGGACAGCTCACTACAGCAAGATAAAATTATCCTGAGAATACTTAGGATTCATATGAAATTAAAGGCAATAGGGAAACAGAAATTTCAATGTCACCGATTCTTGGAATATTAGAGTTATTCCTGTGTCCTCTTCAACACCATTTAAATTAAGATAACAGTAATCTCTTCTTCACCACAGTAATAATCTGGTTGGGGTGACACCACCTTCTTACATCCAGGCTCCACAATCTTAATAATACACATTCAGACAACTGCAAAATCACTCCTGAAGCAATGCGTCAGTTCCTAACTTTTTAAACACAGGTAGTTCTTGTTGGAAGGCCCCTTGTTTAATTCAAAGTTACAATGATGCTGAAGAAGAAAGATTTACAATGGGTTTTCTTAGGTGTGGCTATTGTGCTATCCCCATGGTCACATGGTCACTATTTGGGTGCTTGGCAACTGGTTCACAATTGCCATGGTTGCCGCATCCAGCAATCAGGTGGTTGCCATTTGTGACCTTCACTGCTCATTTCCAACAAGCAAAGTCAATGGGGAAGCTAGAGGGAAGTCACAAAGGGCAATCATGGGACTTCATAATGCTGCGACAATGCAAAATGTGCATTGGGAGTGAATAGATCACTATTTTCCAACCTCTCGAACATTTCATAAATTTCATAGAAATTGTTTGTTTTGCTTTGCATGATTTTTGTCTACCAGAATATTTCTTAACATCTCTGAAGCTACGAAGAAACGTAACGTGTGAAACACACCCATCTTTCTGAGTAAGAATTTGAATCGAATTTTGGTTAGCCAGCCCTAGATGTAGTTATAGGTGGTAAGTGTTAGAAATCCAAGATAAGAGAATGGCAGAGAAGAGGGGGGAGCGGGGAGAAAGACCCTGATCTCTTAATGTAAAGACCTGAACTAAAGTTTACTGCTTGGTATGAGACTGGATTTTTGTAATAACATTATTGTCCAACACGAGAAATCATTTATCTCTGTAGCAGACATAAAACAAGCACTACAGAAAGAAACAATGGTATGCTAAAGGCTTTGGTGCTTAAGACAACCACACAAATAAGGAAAATGCACGAGAGGGAGGAACAATAGAAAAGGGTAAGTTTATTTAAAGATAACTGGTTATAATAGACATTTTTGAATTGGTATTGTTTCAATTTTAGTTGAACAGAATCATCATTTGGATTATAAAAGCATGGATGCAAATGTTTAATCAACTCAGATCAAATCAAATTCACTTTGCATCTAATCTCTGATTTGCATCTTAGAGTAAATAAATTTAAAGCAGTCTTTTCTTTCATAAGCACTGTGCCTACAGAATCAATGCAATGCATGCCACATCAGAGTCAATTGAGGATTTTAGATAGGAGTGGATATTAAGCAGCTAGAAAAATATTCTCAAAGCAAAACATCACCATGAGTGTGAAACAGCAGAACCACTCCTTGTGGGAAAAACAACAACAAAGCTTACTAGATACACTCATTTTTACTTCTCAGTTCGTACCTTTTACTTTGACTTGGTATTTATTGCATTCTGGACAAGGAAGGAGTGTGAATTCCTCTGTTTGATACATAGAATAATCAGTGCTTGCCACAACAATCTGATCTCCAGGCTTCCAGCTGCTAACATCTTCTGACAAATCCATTATCACTCCATGCACAGCTTTAACCTGAAAACCCCACTTTGGAACACCTTGGAACAAAAAAATAATTTCTTGGTTCAATTTTCTTTTAAAGTTGCCACCTTTGCAAATGCTCAAATTGTAGTACATCACAATAGTTTAATGCACATGCAAATCAAATCAGCAAGATCAAAGATAGTACAGAGCTAAACTCCCGATGTTTTTTCACCAACATCTACCAAAAATAATTACAGTAGTATTTTTAAGTTTATTCTTGTGGATTATGAATGAGGAGCCACCACTTGTAAGAAGTTAGGGTTGTCTCACATAGAGAATGATTTCTTGGATGAAAAACAAGGGTGCAACTGCAGAATACTCTGAAGTTCATATTATTTTTATTTTACAATACTATCTGCCAGTACTGTCTGTAACCCAGTGGTGAAGACATTCGCCTCCCACACAGAAGGTTGAAATTTCAATTCTTGATAACAGCAGATATTTCTTTCCTAGGGCACAAAGAAAAAATATCTGTTGTGAACTGCACATGGTGTCAGGAAGGGCATCCGGCCAGTAAACACTCACTTCCACCTAGTTGCCCTGACTTTACCCCAAATTAGGGGACTACATACTTGGCTGTCAAACTGGATTTCTTTGAGGGCCAGATCAGCATTGTAGTTCTCCTCTGCAGGCCGGTCGGTGTGGGAGAGGGGGAGACGGGACAGATGCCTACTGCAGCACTTTACTGGCCAAAACTTTGCCAGGCAAAGTGTTGCAGGAGGCTGTCCAGGGCAGAAAGTGTTCGTATGAGGCTCCCCTGCACCTCATTTTGGCTGCCACAGGAACCGCGGGTCAGCCCTCTGCTATTTCCAGGCCAGCCCCGCAGGCCAGATTTAAGCCTTGAGTATGACACCTCTGGTATAAGCTATGAGCCTCCCAATTTTGCCTATCTGCCAGACAGGAATATAGGAATCTATTTTTTCTTTCATACTTGATAGTTTTCAACAAAGCACATTTTTAATATGGAATATTTCTAATGTAGGTAGACAAATCATCATGCTTTAAGCTAATTGATTAAATAGCTATCAAAACCATGATTTATTTTTCCCTATTTAAAAGTATGAAGGGGACATATGTATGCCCTTATGGGAAAAACGTTTTAATTAATTTTGGTGGCTTTTTTGTAAACATTTTCGATTTAAAAAATTTATATGATTGCTACAAATAACAGTCCTTTCACAAATATTAGAAAGGTTGACATTTTGTAAAAAAACTGAAGAAGAAAGCAATACTGGGTTTTCTTGCCAGCAGACCTATCTTGCATATCTATCCCAAAGCTCCATATTTCTTGCGCTTATTAAAACAACGACACAAAACAGACATTTTGATTATTTTTAAACTTTAGATTTTTCTTTCTTTTACTTCTGGCCTCCAAACAGACTACAGCTTCTTATGATCAACATAAGGTACATAGCAATAAAGATGCATTCTAAGTATAGCAAATCTAGCTGCACAAAATAATCAAACTAAATTTTGTTTTCTAAAATAAAATAAAAATAGCATATTCCTACCAGCAATCCATTCACTGAAAGCCCTCACAATAAATTTCTGGCCGTCCACTGTGAAAAATTCTTTTTCTGCAAGAGCTTTTCCTCCTGTACTGTGATTTTCATAGTCTCTCACAGATTCATTACAAGATGAATTTCCTTCACCAATTACACTCACTAAAGCCCAGGCTTGCCTGTAAGAAGAGAGAACAGCTTTAAATACTTACCCTAATAGGGTCTCTTTAAAAAAAAATCCCAATAATAATAATAATGCATGGAAAAATATCAGTATATTTTAAAAAAACAAATAAAATACTTTTTCACTTTGATGCATTAAGGAATATTTCCTAGTTGTTCAATTTCATTTGTCAGAAAAGTAGCTTTCTCCAGCCTAACCTCCTTCAGTTGTAATTGTTGCCACATGACTACGAAACAGTCGCAGACACTTGACATATTGCCTGGGACTAATGGAGATTATAACATTCTCATTATGACAAGTATCCGGTTGTCACGTGGCTGAAGAACCTTGTTTTGATGTATTCAAGAATTCCTTTCGAAGAAAGGACTGCAGAAGTCTCTTGAACTTAATTCTTTACACTCCTAAGCTCACATGCAAACCAAGAGATAAAAGCTTCAGTTAAAAAAACACTTGCAGAGAAATATTAGATTTCAAATTATTTCACAATTTGTAAATTAGCACTTCTCACTTACTCTAACCTAAAAAGCCCATTACTGTAAATATGAACCTTCTCTGATAATAAAACAAAATTATGAAAAGTGCAAAGGACACATTGTGTTCTTTAAAAAGCACCAGTGGTTTTATAGATTTAGTTTTATGTAATACTGTAAGGATTGATGGAGACAGTATGTGTGTCAAGGATTTTTTTTTTTTAACATATGGAGCTAAAGCATTGTGCATGCTTGTTTACCCAAAAGGAAGACAACTTTGAACTGAAGATACTTCCTCAAAAAGGGAGATTATATAAGGACGAAGTTATAAATACCCACAAAAATCTTATTAATTTGCAGGGATGGGTGGGAGGCGAAGAGAAAGGAAATGAATCAGTGTCTCAGTGCTACAGTTGAACATCTTAGTTCAATTGGCCGTGAAGGCCTCATAGTAGATACCCTATAAATTACTTGTTCAAGCTAGAAAGTAAGCCAAGATCAACTACTCCTCCCTATCTTCTGAAAATTTATACATTCTTGACAGAAAGTTTCTGTCTTTATAGCCACTCCTGGTTTATACACTGGGTCTACACTAAGACACTTTTGATTTTATAAAATCAGAACCAATTTTCTGGTTTCCCTTTTTCTCCCCTCCCCTTTCTCTCCCCACCCTTTCATTGTGTGCTAATAGGTATTAACATTTCTAGCAATAATTTCATTTACAACATCTAGAACAGTTGGGGAAGGAACTGGCCACATTTTTTAAAAGAATCTTTTAAGCACGCTATCCAATTAACTTTTTTTTTTAAAAAAAACACTCATTCATTATTCTTAGACCCACAAGAGAAAGAATCCTTCTGCTGCAACTCAGCTTCTGGAAATACAAGAGATGTACAGATTTGGGATGGAAACATTGAAATAATGTTACAGAGATTTAATTAAAAATAGGATGAATTATAAAATATTATTTTAAGGTGAATAAATTTAAGACGATAATAACTTTTAGAAATGTAGTTGATGTTTAAGTCCATTACAATTACTACTTTGCTGAAGATGCAACTTTCAAATGCAACAGTAAGATGTATTTCTGTTTCCATCAAACTGTTTTTTAAAAAAGAAGGAAAAAAAGAGTTTTTGTTGATATCAGATCTAGAGTTTGGTACCTCAGTTTAGAAAAGGCCAAGATCATAATATACAACAACTCTGTTTTACTGTGATGTTAAAATTTCCCATACTTTTAAATTACTGCCTTTTTCTCTTAAACTTAAAAAAATTCCCGGAGAGATGCTAGCTTTGTAGCTTATCAATGTGTACCTATTACAGGCTTCTTTAAAGCAAGAATGAAACATCATTTTCCAAGACCCCCAATTCCAGGTCAAAGACAAGTCAGCAAATTGATGTAAAGAGGAACAATGTGACTTAATTTGTTTTGACAACATGGAACTAAAAAAGTAAAGGATATTCAGTTGAGTCAAAGGATTAAAAAATATCCAGTTCACTCAAAGGAAAAATAATTCCATCTGTGGATGGAATTCAGTCCAATTTTAATTGCACAATGAAATTTCCTTCTCCCACTCTTCCAAATCTGCTTTGGAAAACTGAAATTTTCTGAATCTAATTTTGAGGACATGTCTAATTTTGAAAATAGAATAAACACATCTTTATAGTTTCAATTTCTAGAGGAGGATTAATGAAACTGCTCTCACGGTCAGAAATATGCCACTGGTGCTCTAATAAATTTAATACACTGAACATGATTATTTTTATGATCAAATTCTAATTAGTTCAGGGAATTTTCATGAGTCATTTTCAAATTGAGCAGCCTATAAACCAAATAAAATAAATTATGTTAAAACACACTGCCCAGATTGTTTCTCTTTGTTTTAGGGCTATCTGCAAATCAAGTATTTCAAAGCATTGGTAAAACACAGAAATTAGTGTTTCTGTGGCAATGTGCAGAATATTTCTTTCCATATTACCAAAATAACAGACTTGCCAGTTTGTACAACCATGTTTTGGGGGCCCGATTCATGATTTATTTCTTCTAAAGAGAGGCTGTTTGCTTGCCTGCTTCAGCTATGACCTGATATAGATTCTTAAGGTGATACTAATTGCCTGAAAACACATGTGAATTTGTATTTTCCCCCTTCTTCTATCTTTTCTCTGCTTTATTCCCTCTCTCTACCTCACTCTGTGTTGGCAGTCCACAGCTTGACTGATTAAGATACAAACCAGTGGTGGGTTCCGGAACGGGCCCGCAGCGTCCACATGGATGCATGCAGCGTGCACGCATGCCTCTTAGTGCCTCAACACTCCAGCTGCTCAGCGGAGCGTCGCGCAGGCACTGTACATGCCATGTGCATAAGTGGCAAAGACTTAAAAGACCGGTAAGGAGCTCGGGTGGGCCTTCTGGAGCACCGTACTGGTACGGTATCCAGTGCTCCGAGCAGGCTCTGATACGCCCACACCAGAGTGTACAGCCTACAATCCACCACTGATACAAAAGGCTCATGATAAATTCACAACTATTTTTAACAATGAAATGTAAGCATTTTTCTGTACATAGCACAAAACCGTAACATGTTTCTCTACAGAGTTAGGCATTATTATTAATTTATGTTTAAACAGTTAGTAGGAAAGGATGCTTAAGTAATCACTAAACTCATTTTACTTAACAGATGCCTCATCTCCACAGCTCAGCAAATCCCATAGCAGTCAAGACTAATAATGTTGCTATGAAGTAATTCCTCCAGTGAGGAATGTAGCAAACATAATAATCCCCCTCAAATCAATCAGAAATAATAACTGCTTGAATGTTACCCAGTCACTTGTATAATCATTATAATTACAATTCAATCATTTCTACTGAAATATTGCTTAATGTATTAACATCTCATTTTAACTCAGTTTTCCTCAGTGTTGGAGCCCTCTAGAAACGTACATTTCAATTCTCATAATCCTCTAATTAGTATAATCATTGTTGAAAAATTTTGGAGTTATAGTCAATATATCTGATTTGGGAAAGATTATTTTAACCGCCATTCTATTTTACTGAAAGCAATAGCTTATTAAAGGTAATCTTGGATTTACAATGGTTCATTTAGCTACCGTTCAAAATTCAATGGCACTCAAAAAAAGTGACTTATGACCATTTTTCATATTTATGACTATTGCAGCATCCCCAAGGTCACATGATCAAAATTCAGACACTTGGCAATTGATTCATATTTATGACTGTTCCAGGGTTATGTGATCACCGTTTGTGACCTTCTGACAAGGAAAGTCGATGGGGAAACCAAATTCACTTAACAACCATGTTACCAATTTAACAGCTGCAGTGATTCATTTAACTGTGGCAAGAAAGGTTGTAAAATAGGGCAAAATTCACAGAACAATTGTCTTGGTTAGCAACAGAAATTTTAGGCTCAATTGTGATCATAAGGACTACCTATACAGCACACTGAAACTTTGGAAGAAATCCACTATAAGACAATATTAGGACCAATCAAATTGTGAAAAGAAATGTGTGTGCTTTGCAACTATCATAACACTTGATCAAAACAAAATTTTACATAATTTGCAAAGGAGAAGAGGAAAGAGAGATGACTTAAAGTTTAAATAATCAGCATTTGCTCAGTTTATGCCAATGCTTAAGATTTTTGGACTAATAAGCAACTTTACTCTCAATTAGAAGAAAAAAGCAGTTATTAATGTAAGACTATAGTCTTACGCAAAAGATACATGTCCTTAGTTAGGCAGATAAATGGCAGCCTTGAAAATTTAGGCATGCAATTCAAACTGATGTAATTGGACATCAAGCTTTTACAGAGCTCTATATCTAACTACATCCTTACCTCTCTACATGCTAAAACTCTTAACATTTCCTCTGCAAGGATCAAACAGCTTATAAGAAACGCATCCAAAGATAGAGCCATACTAAAATAAAGCAGAAATATCTATTCCTGAAATACCAGGTTTCCTAGATACTAAGAAAATTTACCCAAGTGTTTATTAAAGAACACCACAGCTTTTGAAAGAAAATTTATGGTTTTAGGCATTTTGCTAAAGGCTGGCTGGCTTCCCCTTTTTTTAGTACTACAAATAGTTTAAAGCTGCTCTCTTCTCCTCGGCTGTCATTTAGGATGGAGGGGGAATGGGTTGTTGTTTGTAAATACTGATGCATTAATGAATATTAAGGAGCAGAGTTTATTATAATATGTACAAAATATTTAAATTGGACATTCTTCCATATAGTTCAATGCTGAATCATTAACTACACATGTTATGATATTCCATTAACCTTCCAGAACAGAATTGGCACCATGGGGAGGGTCTATGAGAACCTCGCCTTAGCCTATTCGCCACGGCCAACTCACTGCTGCCAACTCGCCACAGCCAACTTGCCCTGGCCTACTCACTGGAGGACAACTCTCGCCACGGTCATCTCGCCACAGGACAACTCACTGTACGACAAAGAGTTACACTAATATCAAAGAAATGATGGAATAGAATGGAATTAAAGAAAGGATGCAAAAAAGGAGGGGCAGAATGAAATGTAAATGGCAAAAAATATAACAATTTTTATTTATTGTAAATAATTAAATAGAAATGTTAAATTGTCCCATAGTGGTTGTCCTGTGGCTAGTTGGCCATGGCAAGTTGTCCCATTCACCCATGGGGATGTGGGGAGGGAGGAAATTCCTTCTGTTGTAGTTTCTCTATTGTGACAGACAGAAGCAGTACCTATGACTCATGACACTCAAACCAAGTTTTTCTCATGATTTTTAATTTAAGGACTATAGAAGATAAATATAGTCATGATATAACATGTTATTTCACCATGATATGGTACTTGTTTCCCAATCTTTTATCTTCTCATAATCCCTTCCTTTGCCCTCTTTTAGAACAGGGGTTTCCAACCCCTGGTCTGTGGACAGGTACTGGTCGGTGGAATGCCAGAAACCGGGCCGTGGCAAACAAACAATGGGAGTGGGGACAGTGGTGTGAATTTGAAGAGAAAATAAACAGCATTTGTCTAAATATATACTGGGAAATTAGATTTGGAACATGAAATTGCTTTACTTATTTTTAATGCCATAATCAAGTGTCCTGGGGTGGGGGTAGGAAATATATGATTTTTTCCCCCTCTAGACACTAAGGAGGAAAGTAAGTTGGCCGAATCTGTTTTACAAGGGTATAAATTTCAATACATGACGGGACATGATTAATTTTGATTTTTGTTGATTTTGCTCACTTCAACCAGACATTAATTGCCAAGATGGCAAGTTGCCAAGATAGCCATACGCATCAAAAAATAAATTTATCACTTAGGTTGGAGTTAGGAGTAGATTGATGTCTTTTGTAAGGATTATCACAATTGTGAAGCATTGATCAGTGTTATGGAACTTCCTGATGCGGCTCTGCAAATCATACCCCAAAAGAAATGTGTTTAGCCTTTATATTTATGCATTAAAATAAGCTGAGGTCAGATCTCAAATAATATAAGGATCACCTTTAAAATAAATTTTTAACCAAGAGCACAGAGGCTTTTTGCCAAAACACTTTTTTTTTACCTATAACTCAATCCTTTGACGAGCTTACTTCCCAGAAGATCCTGAATGGTTCTTTTTGTTTCTTCTAGTAGGTTTTTAGCAGCCGAGTCTGCTACAGCAATAGCAACAATGCGACCGAAATGCTGAGCCTTTAGAAAATCCTGAAGTTTTTTGCTGTCATTGTGAGATTCATGAGTATCAAACTTCCCCTTTTCCAAAACTTCTGAGGTGTCTTGGTCAATCACTCTAACGTTCAGAGCTCGGAAAAACTCCTTTTCAAATGTGTAGGATCCAGGGGCCAGCCCTGAAGGATACAGCGTCTTTGACAGGGATGTCCATGATAATTTCTGAGAGCCGTGCAATTCCAGTGTTCCACCAGGGCCCACGCCCACAAATTTTTCACCAAATGTTGGCACATAATCACCTTCGTTTAATTTGCCGTATAAGATTATAGTTGCTTTGGACTTATAGCGACATTTTTCTGCTCCAATATGAAGCATTCCACCATCCTTTATTAGGATAAAACGTGTTTTCAAGGTAATATTTTTAGATCCACTTTCATCATCCCCAAAGACAAGTAATCCTATAGGAAATAATATTGTTAGGTAAGCAATTCTTAAACACATAGCAGCAATCTATTTATCTAGCATCCATCCATCTGTGTGTGTGTGTGTCTGTCTGTCTGTCTGTCTGTCTGTCTGTCTATCTTTAATTGAGAACTGCAAATCATTGGATATACTCCTATTAACACCATACAGATAACCTTTAGATTAGAGCTCCCAGTTTGCATAAAATACCATGCGTATATTTGGAGTTATACTGGGCTTTTGACATGTTTGCAGCATACTTTCTAAAACACCCCAAAACAAATGGATACTTTTCCTTACTATTAGATATAAATGCTAATAAGGCATTGATATGGTAAAGCTGAAAAACCTAAGACTACTTTATTGAACAAAAGCAAGCTGGATAATAAAGTCCTTCTTCATGGTTGTTCTTCAGGAATCTTCTGTTGGCAGTCAATGTATGGCAGACTACAACTTGGAAAGCATGAAGAATATAGAGTAAAAATAATGAATTAATTAATGAAGGGAAAAATAAACATGTTCCGGATGGTGAAGGTAAGAGAAATGGAAAGGACAGAATCTAACTGAAGAAAAATAATCTCATCTTGCTGAGCAGGGTTGATTAATACATGTAGAGAAACAAAGGCTAAAACATATGCTAGAAAATATATTATCTAGGTTGTTGTGGATCCCTCCAAAAAAAGGAGTTGAAAGATAGATGAGCACTGTTTATTAGATTCCAGTGAATAATAGTAATGGGAAAAACAAGCTTTGGGGAAAATTGTGTAACATTCTGAATAAATGTGAAAGGGGAAAAAATTATTCCATTAGGTGACGTGATTGGATATCAGGAAATAAAAAGCATAGGAAAAAAAGTGATCTGGATATTTGGAGACCCAAGAATGAATGAGACTAATAGTGGCAAGTACCTGCTTAGAAATATATGTGATTTAAATATTATTTGCTTCATGCATATATATGGAAAATGAATGAATAATAAATTAATTTGATTGTTTATGTTTTGATTGTTTATGATGATCATTTATGGTTTTATTGTTTATGATGAAAGAGTTAAAAGAATTATGGACACTGAAAACAATGAGAGGTTTTGAATGTGAGACATAACAGCATTTAATGGGGTCAAGAGTGGACCCTGGAGAAAAAATAGAATGGAAGAAGTACAAGTGAAAGGGGAATTAATACAGAGACAAAGTGAAAGTTCTGTATGAAAATGCATTAGAATATACACTACAGAATAGATGGGAAATGGATATTTTAAAAACGGATTGGGAAACTACTTAGAATAGTGGTCCCCATCCTTTCCCCAAACCTTTCAGGTTTTATGGACTGGTAAGGAGGGAGAAGGAATGGTTCTGCATGAGCAATGGGTCAACGTGCACACTCCACTTGTGCAAATGGCATTTGCGCATGCATGCCCGCTGCTCACATAAATGGAGCCACGTATGCACCCCTGACATATGCGTTCACCTGCCACTTCCATGGCCTGGTTCCAAATGGGCTTTGAGACCCCCCACCTTAGAAGCAAATGAAAATAATGTTATAGAATGGCATAGAAGACTACTGAGTTTCATCAATGGGAAGTATGAAAATGTTTGTTAGAATGATGAATTGAAAGTTCTAGCTAAATGCAAAAATCTAGAATAAGGATACAAATTTTTATACCTTTTTAAAAATGTCACTTAAAGATGGGGAAATGGAGAAAGAAATGTTAAGGTCTGCAAATGATGACTGAAATGCAGATTCAAAAATACTGTGTTGTGTGTGAACGTTTGCAAAGATATGTGAATATATAAAAGAAATTTTATGCCACCTTGTTCTCCTGAAGTGAGGACTAAATATATCAGGGTAAGTAAGTTGAAAGCAATGAGAAATGTGGGTGTTAGAACAAGAAGCAATAGGTTATAATATGCAACGAATGAATGTGGATTGAATCCACAGTATGAAAGTAGTACATTCTTGGGGTTTGGTCATACAAAGGATGGACAAGGACTAAACAGAATTGAAAAATGTAAATATGCATTAAAATGTAAGGATATCTTGCTAAATCTGGTCCCTTTCTTGTAAAGTTAGCTTATTATGTAAGTCTCCTAAAACACTGATGTCTAAGCAGTATTTCATTTGTTTGGTATATCTGACAGAGCTGCAAGAAATACAATAAAAAATTCCATGTATTAATAAAAACTGAAAAGGGACACAACAGTAGAAGACAGCAAGGCAAAATAACTATATATACACACCAAGGTGGTTTTAAATAAAAAAAGAATTGGGTACACAATTTTAATAGCTACTTAATGTCCTATTTACTATAGTTATAGTGAGAGTGAGAAAAAGAAAACTTATTAACACAGCGCAGTACTGTTTTTAACTTACTTGCTGAAAAGATATCAAGAAACAAAACAAGTTACAAAATGGGTGCCTACTAGTTTTATATGTATAAAAAAGAAGAAAAAATTGTGTTTTCAGGCAAATAATTTGGGGGAGGGGGGAATCTATCTTATTTGTCATTATTTTCTACATGATTCTTTATAGAGTTTACTATTGTAATTTCGTGTGCATTTTCTCCCTTTGCTTCTTTCTAGAAATATTCTTGAGCAACCTTTCTAAGTTGTTTCTCCTGGCTTGGAACATGGGACATTCTTGCCTCAAACCATCTAGGCGACAGCTTGGTGAACCACCATTATATATTATCACACTAACTGTGTGTTCCTTCTCCAAAGGACAGGAAATGAACTGGGAGGAAACTTCCTTCCGATAAAATGATCTGAAGTATCTGTTCTAAACTTGGGTGGTTATTCAACTGTTTTTCCTTCTTGGGATATCACTTGCAGTAAATATGGATAACTGCCAAGATGCACAGCAATCCTGATATATGTGGGTGGATTTTTGTAATTGGCAGCATGACAGCTGTAGTTTCTTGGAACTCTACTAATAGCCTGAACGGATACAGTTTTTCAAAAGATGTCAAATGAAATAACACTGAACATGATAATTGTTGTAACTACCCAAAGTAGAGAAAAACATCTTAGCAATGAGCCAATTCATACTACTTTCATTCAATGAATATTTCCCCTTTCTCTTTAATCATATCAGATTTTAAAGTACGACACAATAGCTAGGACTGTCATAAGACTCTATCAGTTTCTCTGGCCAGGCAAGTTTCTTTGTGGGTAACAATGGGAAAAATGGAACCTTTGTGCCAATGAATATTATTTATTGTAATAAAACTGTGGCAGAAGATTATTTATTCATTTTTCTTGCTGCTCCCTATTCATATCCTTTCAATTAATAGTAGTACTGCAGCATACAGCTATTAGCATAAAACAAAGATGGTGTCAAGGATCAAAGTCTAACTTAACTATATACATGATTGCCAAATTCAGACATAAAACTAGGGTAAAGAGAATATATTTTTGGTAAAAGAAATTAAGAGCATGGCTTTAGCCATCTGATCACAAAAGGCCAGTTTTCTTGAAAAAAATGAATGAAGGTGAGGAAAACTGTATTTAAAGTGATTGCATAGAGCAGGGGTCCCCAACCCCTGTTCTGTGGACCGGTATCTGGCACGCTAGAACTTGGGCACGCAAACAAGTGAAGCCCCATCCGTCGGATGCTAGCAGCAT
This sequence comes from Thamnophis sirtalis, assembly GCF_051295495.1. Classification (NCBI taxonomy): domain Eukaryota; kingdom Metazoa; phylum Chordata; class Lepidosauria; order Squamata; family Natricidae; genus Thamnophis; species Thamnophis sirtalis. Next base: position 70,352,629 of record NW_028261385.1, on the reverse strand, counting down.
GCGAAACCATGCCCCCTTCAATCCACGGAAAAACTCTCTCCACGGAACCCGACCCTGGTGCCTAAAAGGTTGGGAGTCACTAACAGAGCAAAGAAAGATGGCTGGGAACTATGCTTCTGTCAACTTTTAATGCACAATGCAGATTTCCCCCCCACCCAAGATGCCTAGTCTATTCAGCAAGTAACTACAGCTAATGCATAAATAAACAAATAAGACCTTGCTCTCATGCCATTTGGTTTAGCATTATGAATTGCTTTGCCTACCTCCATCCTGTATAACTATGGAATGCATCGTGGCATCCACATTCAGACGGAAGAGATCTCCTTTTTGGATTACAATTCTCTTTTCTTTATCATGTCCTGGATTCCAGTTTTTAAGGCGGGGATTTTGATCTGGGCAGTTCTCTGTAATACAATGGGATAATAATTACAATTAAAGTGCTATAGTAGTCAGGAAATTAATACAGCAGTGATAATATACCACTTACTCTGTTAATTTTTAAATCAAAATAAAATGCCAACAATTGAAAACAAATTCACATTGATCTAATGGATATTTTAATGTTATAATCCATTAATTTTTGAATATTCCACAAAAACTTATCTGGTAAGTAAGGTGCCCTTTGTCAGAAGTTACGTACGGAAATCAAACTATATTCTAAATCTGTCTTCTCCAGACATGATGGACTAAATTCTCAGTCATCAACAGTTGCCATAGCCACTGATGGATGTGACTACTGTCATTAAAAGTAGGTAAAGGCCTGACTAAGGATGACAAGGATCAAAGTCAACAAGTAGGGAAGGTGCTGATAGTAGAAAGTCTTACAGCAGTTAGTAAATGATTCCAGACAAACAAATTTAACCACTACTAAAGTCACTTGAAGATTGGTTGCTCTCATTGTCAGAAAATGTCCCTCAGGTTGTATTTCTCTTTGACAAGCTTCCATCCATTACTTCTTCTCCTGCTTGCTGGTGCCCTAGGTAATAAGTCACTCCTACTTCTTTATGACAGCAACTCAAATATTGAAAGACAGCTATCATGTCCTATCCCCCCCCCCCCCAATTGTTCTCATCAATTGACTAGTCATAGATCCCGCAAGTGTTGCAATTTTTGCCTGGCAGAATGGAACAATATAGAAGCAATTGTTAGCTGCTGTGCTGCTATGGCCAGGAAAGAATCTCCACCTGGAAAACCCCAAAAACATCCTTTCCTGGTAGACTTTCCAGTATTTGCATTGCTTAGTAGCAGGCAAAACAAAGGAATCTCTACTAATCATGGGTACATCCTTACTCAGCAATGTACTGTAACTCTTTCCTTTGCAGCTAAAATGTGAAAGGGAAAACTTCAAATGAATCTTAGCAGCAAACTGTAACAAGGATTGCATCCACTATGCGCAAGTGCATAATACAGACATCATTGCACCCTTTAAGTTTACAAATCAAAATAGGGTGTTTTTTTTCCACCTTTAACTACACTCCAAAGTTTCTAAAAAGAGGGCTGAAGAGCCATCATATAGATTCTAAGCATTTATCAAACTAGCCAGTTATAGCTTTTACTTTTTGAAAGACACTAAAAAAAAAAAGCCAGAATGGGCTTTTCAAGCAGCCAACCAAACCAAGGCAACCCATCAGCATAGAAAACTTAGTTAAAAGTTATGTCGATATGGCTTGTTACATTTTGGGATAGGTTGCAAGATATTGATATGCTTTAGTCGTGCTGATCAGAATACATTTGAGCTTTTAGAGTGCATTTGAAAATGCAGGGGCATTTCATTTGTACAGGCATGTTGAAACTCAGCATGAACATTTTAAAATCATGTTTTTAAAAAACAAAAAGTTGACTGAGTAAGGCCACAGTGGCTTGGTTCTCACGTAATACTAAGCTCTTAAGATGCAAATCACCTGGTATGTTAGGTCACCAATCTTCAAACAACTAAGTAAATACAGAGTTTACAGATTAAACTAACCCTCAAACTAAACACTGTGGTTTACCCAGAATGTGGAGGCATCCCTATAGCAGCCATGCACTCCTGCAAAGAGATATGGCTGCTTTAATGAATCATAGACAACCGCACATTGCACTCCCACACTTCCAAAGAGCTCCTACACTGCCTGAAAGATAAGATTAGTTTGAAATTAACAGCCTTTACTTTTCAAATGTATATATGTGTATACAGGTGAAACTCGAAAAATTAGAATATTGTGCAAAAGTTCATTTATTTCAGTAATGCAACTTAAAAGATGAAACTAATATATGAGATACTCATTACATGCAAAGCAAGGTAGTTCAAGCCGTGATTTGTCATAATTGTGATGATTATGGCTTGCAGCTCATGAAAACCCCAAATCCACAATCTCATAAAATTAGAATATTAGATGCAATCAATAAAACAAGGATTGTACATAGAGCAATATCGGACCTCTGAAAAGTATAAGTATGCATATGTACTCAGTACTTGGTTTGGGGCCCTTTTTCAGCAATTACTGCCTCAATGTGACGTGGCATGGAAGCTATCAGCCTGTGGCACTGCTGAGGTGTTATGGATGACCAGGATGCTTCAATAGTGCCCTTCAGCTCTTCTGCATTGTTTGGTCTCATGTCTCTCATCTTTCTCTTGGCAATGCCCCATAGATTCTCTATGGGGTTCACATCAGGCGAGTTTGCTGGCTAATCAAGCACAGTAATCCCACGGTCATTGAACCAGGTTTTGGTGCTTTTGGCAGTGTGGGCAGGTGCCAAGTCCTGCTGGAAAATGAAGTCAGCATCCCCATAAAGTTAGTCTGTGGAAGGAAGCATGAAGTGTTCCAAAATCTCCTGGTAGATGGCTGCGTTGACCCTGGACTTAATGAAGCACAGTGGACCAACACCAGCAGATGACATGGCTCCCCAAATCAACACAGACTGTGGAAACTTCACACTGGACTTCAAGCATCTTGCAGTGTGTGCGTCTCCATTCTTTCTCCATATTTGGTTCCTTGGTTTCCAAATGAGATGCAAAAGTTGCTCTCATCAGAAAAGAGGACTTTGGAGCACTGAGCAACAGACCAGGTCTGTTTTTCTTTAAACCAGGTAAGATGTTGTTTGTTGTTCGGGAGCAGCTTGACAAGAGGAATATGACATTTGAAGCCGATGTCCAGGATCTGTCTGTGTGTGGTGGCTCTTGATGCACTGACTCCAGCCTCAGTCCACTCCTTGTGAAAGTCCCCAATACTTTTGAATGGCCTTTTCCTGACAATCCTCTCCAGGCTGCAGTCATCCCTGCTGCTTGTGCACCTTTTTCTTCCACATAACTTTCTATTAATGTGCTTTGATACAGCATTTTGGAAACATCCAACTTCTTTTGCAATTACCTTTTGAGGCTTTCCCTCCTTATGGAGAGTGTCAATGATGGTTTTCTGCACTACTGTCAGGTTAGCAGTCTTTCCGATGATTGTGATTCCTACTGAACCAGACTGAGAGACCATTTAAAGGCTCAGGAACTCTTTGCAGGTATTATGGCTTAATCAGCTGATTAGAGCGGGACACTTTGAGCCTAGAATATTGCACCTTTTCACAATATTCTAATTTTCTGAGAGTGTGGATTTGGGGTTTTCATGGACTGTAATCACAATTATGACAAATCATGGCTTGAACTATCTTGCTTTGCATGTAATGAGTATCTCATATATTAGTTTCATCTTTTAAGTTGCATTACTGAAATAAATGAATTTTTGCACGATATTCTAATTTTTTGAGTTTCACCTGTATGTGAAAACATATTTATATACCTATGTGTTGTGGCCCAGCAGGATCTGGTTGAGCTGCTGATGGACTTAGATAGTGAGGAACAATATGAGTCTGCCATGGAAGATGTGGAGGACTCTGGGCAGGGTTCAGCTCAGAGCAGGGACCAGAGAGGCTGGTTGGCCACCAGGAGGCGCCTGAGGCATGGAGCAGTGGGGAGGATCAAAGGCAGTTTGTCCCTGATGCAAGGGAAGCAGCAACTCCGTAGGCAGCCTCACAGAAGATGATTTAAGCACAGGTGGTTGTTGTTTGGCCCCTCCCAAGAGCAATTATAGGTGAGGCCTTGGGAGGGGACGTTTGCAGGAAGCAACCGTTCGAATTAGTAGTGAATAAAATCTATCCGTGTATTCTAGCCGTATCTGTTCGTTTGGACTCTCTGGGTTGCTTCGTTTGGATTATTTGAGTTGCAGCAGAGCTACTGTATTGAACTGTGAGTAGCCTGGGCCTTCAGCCAAAGGATTCGTTATCTCAGTAATTGAGCAGTGGCAAACAGCCAAGCCTGTGTTCTAGTGTATTCAGAGGCGGGGGGGGGGGGGGTCAGAACACATATGGATATGTGTGTGTATTAACATTTAAGAAAAACCTGAGTATCAGAGTCACTCCTACACTGGAGATATCCAATGGCATTTGGCCTTTATGAAAAAAGTCAGGTACAAAATATGTCAAGTCCAGGTTACAGAAGCATGGAAATTAAATTTAATTTACATTATAATCTAATTAACATTAATTGTATTAAATATAAGTTATCTTCCCAATTATTTAATGACATAATTTGGCCACCACTTTTGGTGGCGCTTCTGAGGCTGTCTTGAGTTCCACTCTTTAATTAAGCGGCTTGGAAAAAAAGGTGAAGCTTGTATTTCTTGTGCTTTTGTGGCAAATGTCATGTACTGTACAGTATAAAATGCAGTTTTGTATTTCGGAGAGGCTTTATCTGTTGATGAGACTGCATGTAATGTATTTTCAGAAAACAGACCAAAAACCAACTTCAGAACTATATGCACACTAACCAACTCTTATACCAACTACAGTATCTTCTGTGATTTTTTTATATCAGAGAAATGAGATCTATTAAAGTAGATTGTCATCATTAAAAAAATGCTATTTTCCAAATTTAGGATAATTATTTGTGCTTTAATTATCATAAATATCATTGCACTTAAAATCTGCATAGTTTTTTACATAACAGCAACATAGAGCCCCCCCCCCCCCAATCAGTAGCAATATACAATAAAGAGCACGACTTACTGAAACTTACCATCAGGGGCATACTTTGATGCTATGCCCAAAATAATTCCAAGTGCAATAAAAAATGAAAAGCTGGACATGGCAAAGCAAATAAACGTATTTTTGTGCCTATTCTTTCTGCTTGCTTCTGCATGACAGCGTTGTGGATCTCCTGAAGAGGCTACTGTGGCACGAGCTTCCTGTCTTGCACAGGAAAATTTGGCTGAAGCTTGATTATTTGGAGGTGGTGGAGGACGAAGTGGGACGACTCTTCCTGGGACATAACCAGACTTATAGCTGCTTCCATTCTGTGCCTGAAGGAAGGAAGGAGAACTTCCCCTGGGACCAACGGTGTGCATGTTATACAATCACTAGAATAATAATAAAAAGGATTATTCCAGCAGCCCCAAACATAATACAAAGACAGAAGAATGGATAAATGAATGATTTTTTAAAAGAAAAATTACTTACAATGAAAGGAGGCCCATCTTTTGCATAATATACCAAAAAAAAAAACCTGAAACCAATTTCCCAATTTAAGTCGAGCTTGACCACAATTTATTTTTATACAGGGATTTGTCAAGCAAATAAACACATAAGTTTGAGGAAACATGCTTGGAAATTTCACCAACATTTAAAGGACTTCTATCACTGTATTCAGTAATACAATATGACACACTATTGGGATATGCTTTTAGGTCATTATAGAGTTAGGCATACAAAAGATTTAGATGTAGGCATACAAAAATAATTCAACAAATATTCAATTATGCTCAAAATTGGAATAATTAAATGTTTATAAAAATTGTCTTTGGGATATGAGAAAAGATTATAATAAATATGGATTATGATTGTCTGTATGTCTATATAAGTATGGCAGTCATTTTAGTCAGTGAAGGTCAGAAGTCTAGTAAATGAAATCACAATTTTTATATGTAAATTTTCTTTCACTTGCACTGCTAATCTAAGAAAGTATCTTGACCCACCTCATGAATAAATATCAGAATATGTAAATGATTTGCTATATCAACCAATTTACTGAATATTTTTCTTCAAGACAAAAAAATCTTTCCCACATGTCCAAGCTATAAAAAAAATAAGATTCTAATTATCTTACTGGTATCAACAGTCTTGAGCTATGCTAATCATATATGACAATGTAACTTAAAGTATTACTATTCTTTCACTCTTCATATCATCAGCCTTAATGATGGTTTTAAAAGTAAAGCAGATAAACTTGAATGTGTTAAATAATTAACACATTCTGGTGCACAATGAAAGAAGTAAATAGCTCCCTTGATTTTATCTGATTTTAAATGTTCAGGTTCATTTGCAAATCTACTAGACCAGGGGTTGGCAACCTTAAAACACTCAGAGCCATTTGGACCTGTTTCCCACAGAAAAGAAAACACCGGGAGCCACAAAACCTTTCCCGTGCCTGACTATTTCCTGAGTGGCCACAGAACTAGCATATGTAGTTGAATTAAATGTTCTGTTTTCTTCTGAAACTTTTCTTGGATTTATCGATGGTTGGCCTACCAGGAGCTGAATAGCTCAATAAATTGGTGCCGGCAGGTATCACACATTGGCTCTTGTGACACATATTTTGAGCGATAGGGAGCCGTAGCAGAGGAATGAGAGTCACATGTGGCTCCAGAACCGAGGGTTGCTGACCCCTGTACTAGACCAACCTTGCCCAAGCTTGTGCTTTCTAGATGTGTTGGCCTTTCCATTTTACTAATTTGCATCAGTATATGTTAGGCAACAGGAAGGGAAAGCCAGATTCTCTTAATTACACGATTAGTAAGAACTGCAGTGATTCACTTAACAACCTTGGCAAAAAGGTTGTAAATTGAGTGTGATTCACTTAACAACTGCCTTGCTTAGCAACAGAAATTCTGGCTCCAATTGTGCTCATAAGTTGAGGATTACCCATAATCAATACTATATTCTTTAAGAGGAACAGAAATTTCTTCCTTTCCAAAGAGAATCCTTGTTCAGACAACATGTAAATGTTTGAAGTGCTTGTATTAAAAATGCATTGTTTCAAGAATTAAAGAGCCCTTTTAAGTTTTAATTAATCAATTAAACTTTGTAACCTACTATGCCATATGTTGAATGCAAATAAAGATACTTTTTAAACTAGCCTCTGGCAATGGTCTTAATCATGCCTTCATCCACAGTGTTTGTACTAATTAGCTTTATATTGTCAGAGTTAATGCCAGCATAGTACACTATCACTGTAAAACTCATTTCTACATCGTAACTGCTATATTATCTTTTATGATTGACTGAGCATGCTAACTATTAAAACTAGATAGGAGCTAATATCTAACGCTTGAATTCCCACGAGGCGAACATCTCCAAGGCTGTAAGAATAAGTTTTCCTTTTGTCTAATTTCATTATACTGAGTATTCTTACTTAAGTTTTGGCTAGGAACTCACTAAACGAAGATTTTCCATTTTGTTTCAGCAAGAATGCACATGCCAGAAGTACCCACACACCATCTTGGCACAGGTAAGGAATGTAATACTTTCCATTAAAGAATTCAAGATGTATTTTAAAAGACGTAGCTTTTTGACTCATTAGAACTATCACATGAAATGCATTTGTTTTGGTTATCTTCCACTTTTCCTAAAACCAAGTGTAGGGCAGCTAACATTGAGCAAGAGCTTGTTTCAAGCTAGTTTCTAAATGCTGCCAGGTCAGTGATTTCCAAGTACTCCATAGCAATTCTTTCCTGTAAAGTAGGTGGCAGAGCTAAAGGAGTGCTGGCAATTTTGCCCCTGTGATAAGTCATTGAGGGGACCAATCTATGGACCACATCCCATTTGTCAGTCTTGAACAGGATATCATGTTTAATAGATGGACTGACGGACTTACAATACAGAGAACATGTGTATGTGTGTGTTTGTGTATGTATGTTGTGCCAACAAATAGTATTTTTTCTCCTCTGTAGCTTTTAACTGGAATGCCAGTTGAGTGTTGAGTTCCCTTTGTTGTGTTTGTGTGTGTGTCAATGTTGAGTTTCTTTCTTAGGGATCCTTGAGTCCAATCCAGGATCAGCCTGGAATTCTTCTGATGTTGGATTACAAGTTCCATCAACCCCACTCTGTACAGTCAATAATCAATGGCAAGTGGAATTACCATTGGCAATAGTCTATAACAGATGTTCCCAATCAGCATACCTGGCTGGAGAATTCTGGGAGTTGAACTCCATATGTCTTAAAGTTGCCAAGATTGGGAACCCCTGGTCTATACAATCTTGATATAGACAAGATAGAGTTACACGTGTGAAAAACACAAGTTACAAGCATCAAGGCCAGAAATTAATCCTCCATGAACTTGGGTAGACCCCTTTTAAAACCATCTAAGCTGGTGAAATTAATTGTGACAGATTTAAAAGAAGAACTTTCTATGATTTATCTTGAATCTCATAGTAGATGACACTAAGATTTAACATTGAGAGAAGACAAAGAATTCTTTCCACGCTTTCCATACTGTATCTGTTTCCCCTCTCAGGTAAAAGCTGCCAATTTTAGTCTACGTATTTTAATTTTCTAATAATTTTGGTTGCCAATTTCAGCACTCTCTCAAATTGCAATATCCTTCTTGAGTTCAGCGACCAAATATATACATAGAATTTCAAGGTTTTATAAACCAGCATTATTCAATTAGCCCCATTAGGTGGGAGCGCTTAACTGATCTTCCAGGAGTACAAAAAAACTGACCTTTGGATGAAAAACCAACAAAAGTTTAAGTTTCAGGTTAAGTTTTAAACTTTAAGTTTAAAAGGCATGTCTAGCATTTCCCTATACTGGGATAGGCAGCAGGGGAAAAAAGTGATCAGTTTCAGTGATGATAGCTGCACCACTGGAAGATCTGAAAGGTCAGGTTAGAGACACACATCATCATGGAGAAAATCTAAGTGTTGCCAAGAGCTGATATGGGCTTGATGGCACACCATTAACCAACCAGTGGCCACAGCTGCCTGAGGTAAGCCACTGGTAAGGAATGTGGAAGCTGTAGACCACAAAAAGTTCCTAACTGGGGTGGAGCATTTCTAAAGAAAAGAAAAGGGGATGGAGAACTGTGTTCACTTTTTTTCTTTTTTTAAAAGTGATTTCTAAAATATTTTCCCTTCAGCTAAGCAGTAGAAGCAGCTGCTTTTAAGAAGCCAGTCACCAACCACCAACTAGAAAATGGGGTGAAAAGGCTGCAGTAGGGCATTCAAAGAGAGTTGGGAGGACTGTTGAGGGGTTAGCTTAACAAAACAGTCTTGGGAGAGAAGTACAGTCCTCAACTTATGATAATTGGGCCCAAGATTTTGGTTAAGCAAGCCGCTTTTAAGTTAATTTTGCCTTATTTTATGACCTTTCTTGCCTCAGTTGTTAAGTGAATCACTGCAGTTGATACGTTAGGTAACCCGGTTGTTAAGTGAACCTGGCTTCCCCATTGACTCTGCTTGTCAGTTGGTCCCAAAAGTGGATCACATGATCTTGGGGCACTGGGCTGGTCATAAATAGGAACCAGTTGTCAAGCATCTGAATTTTGATCACACAATCATGGTGATGCTGGGAAAGGTCGTAACTGTGAGAAACGGTCATCAATCACTTTTTGTCCAGTGCCCTTGCAACTGTGAACGGTCATTAAATGAACTGTTTTAAGTCGAGGACTACCTGTACAGACATATTTTGGTCTTCAGTGAAAAGGGAGAAAAGGTGGCCCCATTCTTTGGGGCTGGAGCAATTTTTTTTTTTTTGGCTTCCTTCGGGGTTTGCAAGGAGGCAGGGGCAGCTGCTCTGCATTTGAAAGAAAGCTCGCGGGATACCAAGCAGGCGCCTCTGCAGCCGAGGAGGGAGAAGGGCGAGAGGCAGGCAGCGAGCGAAGAACAACAAAAAAAAAAGAGGCATCAGAGAAAAGATCCCGGGGAAGACAGAAAGAGCCGGAGGGGGAAGGAGGCAGAGCGGGAAGTCCAGTGGGTGGGTGGGTGAGTGGGTGGGGAAAGGGAGTCCTGAAGCGCTGGCCAGGAATGCGGGGCGCGCGGCTCCTTTCCAAAAGATCCCGGAGGGAAAGCGCCTGCCTGCTGCGCCCCGCAGGCGGGAAGGAGGAAGACGGCACTTACCGGGGCCTCGAGGACGGCGGGAGGAAGAGGGGGAGGAGGAAGAGACGGTGGGAAGGAGCTCAGGGCGGAGGTGGCTGAGGCATGGTGCCCTCTCTCTCACTGTGTGTCGTGCACCGTAGCCGCTTCTTCTCCCAATGGCACCGAATCCCTTCGCGTCCCTCTGGCGGGGAAACAGCCCTGCCCGACGCAACAGCCGCTCCGCCCAGTCGGCTGCAAGCGCCTCCTTCGCCCTCTCCCCACCTCCCCCAACAGCATTTGCCCGCGTCTCCCCGGCGAGACTCTACCAGCCTTCCTTTCTTCCCCTCAGTTTGGCGGGGTGGAGCCTTCCGAGAGGTCCCACCCCGGCTGTTGGGGGGCGGGAGGGGAAGGAACAGAGGAGAACGGCGCCCGGGGAGGTTTCGCGGCCCCTCTCCGGCAGGGCCCTGGAAAGGAACCGCCGTGAGCATCGCGTGAAGGTTATTTGCGCGAGGGGAATCGCGGCGGGCTTCGGGAACGACTTTTAACATACCCAACCACCCCACTCCGACCGCACGAGTTTCCAACTCGGAAGCGCTCGGCGTATTTCAATGGCATTGCAACGAGCGCGAAGGACGCACGGCCAATTCGGAAATCCTTAACCAAAGCAAAAGGCACGGCCGGCTTTCGCCCCACCACCCACGCGCATTGTTGTTTCTTCTGCTGCTGCTGCTTCGCCTCTGGCCAAACTAGATTTGCCGGGCTTTTGAACAACGCGGTGTCTTTTGCAGCGGCTTGCTGCTGAGGCGATGGCGTTATTAAAGATCGGAAGACAATCTTACTTTTAGCCAAACAACACCTGACGCCTTTCTGGGCAACAGCCAGGCACAATGGACGCATGAAGTCCGCCTACAATACCGCCGTCTGTTTTCTCGTCAATCCCCGAGTTACGGGGCTCCTTAGGTTGGAAGCGGCCCGGCGGGAATGCAGCAACTGAGAATAAATTGAAATTAAACTGACTCCGTTGCCGGATTGAATCAGAAGCAAACAGTTTCGTTGAATTTAAAACTTGGCTTATTTGCAAGCCAATGCGCTCACGATTGTGGCTGTCGCCTTCCAGAGCTCTCAAAGGGTGTGCTGGCTAATCTTGAATCTACTCCAGTTAACAAAAGACATACCGGTCTTCCACTAATTATTTTTGTTTCTTTCCCCCATGGAGAAAGCGAGCCCGTTTTGCAAAATATTTCCTCACTACCCGAAAGAAGGGTTTATTCCTCGAACGCCACTTGCTCCCTTGATTTGTACATGAAGCAATTGGAGTTTGCACAAGGACAAGGAGCCCGTTAGCAGGACTGCTATTGTCCCTTCATCCTGACAGATGGGGGAGACTGCTAGTTGTGATGAAATTTTCGGTTAGGACAAGGGTTCAGTAGGCCACAGACACGGGCCTTTCCTCCCACAACTGGGCTCAGGAAAACGGAAAGATAACCTTGTCATGTGCTACTGAAAACCTTGTCGTTTTTCCTGCCCTTTTTGCAGTTGTTGCCCCTGGAAGCCGCATGACCCCCCTCAATCACCTTGAGTTGTCAAATGGAGGAACTGCCACCAAACTGAAGTGGTTTTCCTGAGTTTCTACAGAGAAACTGTAACAAAGAACAGATTGTCAGATCTTGGCAACATTACAGCCAGAATCCAGGACTTTATGTTTAGGGACACCCATGAAATCACTTTCTCTCCTAACTATCCCAGCCCTGCAATGGCTCCACAGGAATTAATGCAAGTTGTTAACAAGTTCATAATCAGGTTTTTAAAGTAGTTTTAAATCAAGGACTTCAACTGCAAAAGTAAAAATATTTTTACAACTGAATAGACCTGTGTTAGACTAATGTTGTTCCTTCTATTCTAGTGCTAATATTTTTAAGGTGGCAACCACCATATAAAATATATTTTTCATTTATTTTCTGAGTTATTCCTTTATGAATTATTTAGTTTAATGCACATATTGCATATTGCATAACAGCTCTATGCACTTTTCCAGTATTACATACTTAAGTCTCTTGAGGACTGGTCATAGAATAGCATCATGTGAATGGAAGGCCCCATGTTAGTTCAGTTCATGAGCCCAAGACACCCTTCGGTCCCCTGCTGCCTCAGATCATTGTTTACCAGTGTTAGGGATAGAATTGGCTTTTCCTTTTCTAGTTTACAGTGTAGAATGACTTACCCAAACAGCATCAGTTGCTGTCCTAGGACTCCTTGATAAGCTTTCTAAGGTAAAATCCCGATAGAGACCCTGAAAAAATGTAAAACACAGCCTTTGGTGTAACAAAGCACTACTTGTGCATGCCTACTTTCAGGGAGGACAGAAATCAAATGACTTCTTGGAAACATGAAGTTGTAGCCTTGACTTGATCAGAGTTGTTTTTTTACTGAAAACAGTCATAAGTCAATTTACCTGAACAATGCCTAAAGACCATGAGTGGGTGAAGTTGCACTATCCCAATAACTGAAATGAAGAAATAATATGGGTTCTCTTGTTAATTACAGGGAATGAGCATATATGATCGAGGATGATTTAAAAACCAATTTATCCTTTGTCATTTGCTCAACATTTTATTTGCTCTTGATGATCCACATTGATGCCGAGCAGAAAAACATCAATAATCAGCATATATTTTCCAAAAATCTATTTTCCTTTGAAATGATATTCATAATTCTAAATAATGTGAATCATTTAGCCTAATTGTGTTAGATTTAAACAGATATATTGTTCTCCTTTAAGCAGCAGTACAAAAGAGGCATTTTTCCTTAACAGCCTATAAAAAATGACAGTTTCAGTTTGAATTGAGGTCATAATAAATTTTATAATAATAAACTTATAGATACAACAAAACAAAGAGTTGTTCTTTAACAGTGAAATAGAAAATGCATTAAGGAATGCTTCATTTCAGACAGCTGTGAGCTTTTAAAACATATTTCAATATATTTCCACATTCAATCTATCATATAATATGTACCCTTAAATCATATATGGTTGGTTTGTTAAATTAGAGCTATCAAAAACTAGAGAGTGCCTATAGATTCTCAGTCATTCAGGTCATGGTTGTCCCAAATGTGCTTTTTCAGGAGGCAACAGAGAGCTGAAGAAGCTTCTTGGATAAAAAGCAAAATGTCTTCAAAGAAAAAACAAGAAAGTCCCATTGCCTCCTGAAAAAGCATCTTGGGATATGTTAAGAGGGAAATCTAGGCTCAGCAGGTAATTAAGTACAATTATGTTCTATAAGCAGCATTGTTCCTCTGAAAATATTTTTAAAGGCACATAAGGTTACGTACATGAAGAAAAAAGAATACTCAGGGAAAGTCACAAGAATACAAAGAGCTGGCAGCCTCTGAGACAAAATGACTTTATAAAAACTAGTCTGAATTCTCAGAATCATATATATTCTAGTAATTGTGAAAATCAGACTGAATGATTTAAATGGACTTAAATTTAAAGTACATTGTAGAAAGTATTTTAATGCTTACCTCCTTGATGACAGCATGTATATATGAAATAAAGGGAATGCAAGGAGCTGAGGCAGCCTTTTACTTGTTTGTCTCTATAAGGGTAGTCAACAATGGAGTAAATGATCCTCCTTGCTTTCAGAGAATAAATATCCAGGCTTGACACTGGTACAGGAAGAGCATTATCTCTCAGATTCTGTGTTCAGGATGTCATGCCAAGCTCTCATTTTTCTGACTTAGAAAAACAGGAATTGTCTCATATGACACCCTAGTGTGAGCCAAATATTGTGATTTTTTAACCATTAGAATCACGAGCCTCTCTACCTTTGCTAATTTTACTTTTCAAGATTAAGTGACTTAACAGCATAATTTAATGCACTTCTATTCAGAGTCCCACTGAGTTACATAGAGCTTATTCACATTCAGCACTAGTGATGTTAACCTAATTTGGATAATGAAATATCTGCAAGAAAACCAAGCTCAAAGAACACCAAGGGCCCCCTTACACACGGGTAGACCCATATGCAAAATCCAGTTTTCTGTATAAATATCTTATACAGTGCAATTGCTGTTAGTGTGGTCAAGTAGTCACCCCAAGGGGGGAAGAAAAGAAATAATGGACTTTCTCTTCTATGATCTAAAGCAGGGGTGTCAAACTGGTGGCTCGTGGACTGGATGTATCACACACAGGCCATGCCCACCTCAGCTCCGTGAAAAAACATGATACGTCATGTGACAGCAACGTAACGCCACAAGTTTGACACCCATGGAATAAAGCAACAGTACGCTTTAAAATAATCTAAAGCCGTTGCTTTCAGTATCAGAAAATTTACCATTGTAGGAGCAGCTTTATTTAAATGAATGTTAAAGTAGTATGATGAGAAAAACCCATATCCTGAATTATTCTATTCCATAAACTCTGGTATCAAATAATTTACCACATTTTTATCTTCATCATAGTTCTTTATAAGACATGGTGCCACACTGACATAATATCCAGTAACTTCTGTATTGGAGTTTATAGAACATGGTAAACATGTTTTTCCCCCCTTGAAGTATTCTTTGGATAAAGAGCTATAAGTCATATTCTTCTGCGCTGCTTGCCTATATATTGTAAGACACCGCAATAAAATGCATTTAAGTAGCTGGAATCTCAAAGATGTTAATGACATGGAGACACTCTTGACCTTTTCAGCTGAAAATAAATACATAATCTATGTACTGTATTTATAATTCCACGAATCTATGGATATAGATTTTAGAAAAACATTTGAAACTATTTTTAAATTTCCAATTGAAACAGCAGAATAATCATTGGAAAGGCAGCATATCATATGCGAACAAATCACTAAAGGAACAAAAAGGCACAAATTGCTTTTTGAATGAGTGCTTTTCATGAAAAAAAAAGCTCAAGTGAGCCTGAACAATTGTACATAAATGCCAACATATGCCCCCCCTTACTTCTGGCCTTGCATTGCCTCCTATCGTATAGTGCCATGTCCCTTCAATGGAGTTCAGTGTACTATGATGAGTAAGTGTATTTGCTAAGTGGCTGGGCCTAGGTCTATTTTTCCTTGTTTTTTCCTTTTTCTATACAATAAATGTTAATTTTGCAAGACTTTGGTTTGGGCTGTGCTTCACTGCAAAGGAACACCACATTTTATATGTTTTATCTTGTGTACATTTTTATGATTGAGGGATTCTCAGACACAATATATCCTATTCAGAAGTAGGGAAAATGTGGCAGATAAAATACATTATCTGAAATACTTTTATGCATACCCACTGTCAACCATTGCAAAAATCTTTGTAAAGCTAAAGCTAAAATATCTGGTGTATTATTATTCAGAGTCCTTAAAGACCCTTTGCATACAATTAATATATATAAGCTACCTATATTATAGAAAATGGATTTTAAATACAAAGTTTAGAAAGCACAAAAGCTGTTAATGGTATTTTTTTAAGAAAAGCAGAAGCCAATTGCAAAATAATCTGTATCTACAGATATGACATTTAATCATTCAACAAAGGATGTAGTTTGGAACTAGAATTTTGTGTTTTTGTGGTACATATAATATGGGCTTCCTTAAAATAGTTATGTGGAAAATTCAGTGAAGTATTTCAATTAAAACACATAACTCTTTGTGACTGAACAAATTACATGGGCTAGTCCCAAAACAGGAGTATTTAATTAATTCTTCTGTAATGTTCCTTGCCCTAAGTATAAAAATGAAAAATGATAGTTTGTGGCTGCTAGTATAGTTTAGCATTGAAGGAACACACATTTTCAATTAAAATTTCCTGTTGCGGTTTACCTGTGACACTCATATGAGACTTAGTAATAGTGTTGTTTTCTATATAGTCATTGTACCATTATGTGCCCTTTATTCTGTTGGACACAACTGTCACTTAACTGAATGGACTACTGGAAACTCATGCATCATTCCTATTAGCAAATGTAGCACAAAAACAGGAAGTATAGTGATCTGTTACCAATCTGGCATTTCATCATACTCATTCTGAAATAGCTGCTTCTGCAATCAACATAGACTGGAATAAGAATCATCCACTTCAATGTATTTATTATACAGGGTGCTATTTAACATTCCCATTCAGAATGCTTGTCATTCAAAAACTGTGAAGAAACAGAGTTACATTACAACACAAAACATTTATATATGTGAACTTGCTAGCTGTTATCTAAAATGGGTCACCAACCTTTTGGACCTCATGGACCACAATTCATAATTTTCAATTCCGCAGACCACTAATATAGTCTGGCTAATGATTGGTTGGGTGGCCGTGGCCAAGTGGTCATGTGATTGGTGGGCATGCCCAATTCAATGTCACTCACATCAAAGGGCACTTCACCAGGTTCTACTCACCCCACCCCTCCCAGCCACTCCTTGCATGCCCGCCCGGGCTCCTCAGGGCCCCAACAGGAAGCCATTGTTGGAGCTAAGCAGCCACCATGAGAAAGAACTGGCAAAACAGCTGGCTAAGTTCAAATTGAATCTGACAGAGGAGGCTCAGCAGAAGCACCTCACTGAAAACTACGAAAATAGGCTTCCCAAGTAGAGGGAAAACCTATGGGAGGGCAAGGCCAGGTACCGGCACCTGGAGGCTCAGCAGGCTGAAATGGTCAGCCAGTTCCAGGCCATGATGCAGTCCCACTGGAAAAAGGCTGTCTGGCTCTTTGCCACCAATGGCCCCGGGAGGCTGAAGCAGATCCCAAGTCGGAATTTCTTCCCCCCTCCGACCCACACAAAAAGACCCAGAAGAGGGAGACTCTCTGCAGCAACATAAACATTCACTGCATGTATCCAGCCCAGGAGCCGTAGTTTGAGGTAATTTGATTTAGTGCAATATAAAAAATACAAATAGGTTTTCTGCGACCATCACAATTTTCTCAAGGACCACCAGTGGTCCATGGTCCATTAGTTGGTGACTGCTGATCTAGAAAACCATATAAAGACCAGATCCCACTAATGAAGCCAAGAAAAAATATATAACTCCTTGAAAGGTAGGATACTATTTTTTTTTAAAAAAAATACACATGAAAATATGGTATTCCATTGGCTATTGTTATTAGCCAAAAGTACCTCAACAACCCTAGTCCAAATACTGAAAAAATAATTTAGAAACAAGTAATACTTAGAGGAAAGTGCTGACATTTGTTTTTGTGAACAGTTGATATATGAGCACTTTTTGCCATTTGCAGAATCTGGAGGTAAGTTTAAAAATTCTACATTATCTTGAATAATTAGTGGGACTAACCAAACACCCACATTCCATTCTTTTATTCTTTATTGGTTATGAAAATGGTAATTTTAGAATAGTACTCTTTCTAGAACTTAAGAGCAATACATTTCTAAATTACGTTATAATTTAATAATTAAGAGATGATATAATGTTTTAGTAGAGCCTAGTAGAGTTAAGGCAACTGAAAATGCTGTTTTGTGAAATAAAGCTCCTTGAAAAAATTAAACTTTTCTCTTAAAAACCATGACAATATGAGATTTCTACTACTGAAATATAATGTAGTTTAGAATATTCTAGAATGAATTATTCTAATTATATAAACATAATTAACATCAGAGTTTGAGATTTTTGAGTTTTTTAAATTTATCTTGTAAAACAACAGATTAAATACTGGCAAGTATCAACCAGCTAAGCAATACAAGTTTATGTCAGTAGAGGGCATACATTCATTCTAATAACTACCACAAAAATATTCTAATAAAGCCTACTAAAATATAAAAATCAGAGCCCTTACTGTCTCATTCAGATAGCAAAGCCATGAACGAGAAAAATTATCTTTCTCTAAAAGAGGGAAATGTTATACAGGAATTTTAGTCTTCATTATTTCAGAAATGCAGCCTTATTTTAATGTATGTTAGTTACACCTGACCACAGATGTCCAAGCTTTGCAAATAATTTCATTTTGTTAGTTTTGAATTGACACTTCTCCTTGAAGCAAAGCCGTGTTGTGGTCTACTGTCTCATTTCAGCTTGTTTCATCAAATTAGCTTTTGTGAAAAACGTACTGCTGAGCAAAAAATTAAGCTATTTTGTTTCTGTTGCACAAACACAAAGTGGATATGCTCTTTGAAGGTCAAGGTAAAGTTTTCCCCACACATGCGTCCTAGTCGTTTTCAGCTCTAGGGGCGTGAGCTTCCGTTACTTGTCCCAGCTTCTGCCAACCTAGCAGTTCAAAAGCATGTAAAAATGCAAGTAGAAAAAATAGGAACCATCATTGGTGGGAAGGTAACAGAGTTCCGGGTGCCTTTGGCGTTTAGTCATGCTGGCCACATGACCACGGAGATGTCTTTGGACAGCGCTGGTTCATCGGCTTCGAAATGGAGATGAGCTCCTAGAGTCGGGAATGACTAGCACATATGTGCAAGAGCAACCTTTACCTATAGTAGTTCCAAGAATTATATTCAATTTTACATTTCACAAAGAAAGACTGCTCTCACTGATGAAAAGTTTTTTTATACTGCTAATAGTCAACCAGCCAACTTAAGCATACATTTGAGAAATTTAATTATTTTTATTTCAACAATTTCAATTGCATCCCCCCCGCCCCGCAAAAAAACCAACAAAAGTTCCATAAGCAATATCTCATAAATTTAGGACATACTATGTTTCAGCTATCTTCTGAAAGATGATCAAAATTACATGATGGTGAGAATTATAAAACAATACTGCTGAAAACAGGATTTCATTACTATTAATAAAAAAATTGAAACACTAATCAAAAGCTAGGTTTTATTTGAGCTGTCTGAATGTACAATGATTAGCAGGATTTTTAAAACAGAAATAATTCCAGAGTAAAGCTTAGGACCAGGGCTGACACTGAATTAATCCAATGTTAAACAAAAGGACAAACACAAGCAAATGTAGTAAAGATTAACATTCAAGATTTAACTTAATCTAAATAATTTCCACTTACAAGACTTCTTTAAATTGTTTATTTTATTTTCTGGAATTATGTATATTTCTGTCATTTACCTTGTATCCACATTTCCTAATGTGGAGGCTCAACTACCCAAGAGTAATAGGGTCAGTTTGAGGTAGTGTGCAGTATTAAACCAGACAATTACATCCATTTACTTGCAAACTATAGCATCCAATTGGGCAGCATATCAGTGATCATTACAGTTACCCAGCTTGACACAGCACAAAAGTGAATATATTTATTAGTGTAAAGTATTTTTTAAAACCACCAATTCCATAATGAAGATGGCAAGACTTTTTTCACTAATGGTTTTATCTCTGGGTTCTGCTGAAATTACCATGACTAAGTCAGTAAAAATGAAGAACCAAAAACAAATTTGATCTGGAACTGTCAGTATTGCCTTAAATGCCTGCCCAATTCTTCAAATCTCTTGGGGTGGGGTGGGGTAGGCAATTTGCCACCCTTTTCCTCCTCTTCTAAAAATTACTGTACAAAATGTTTTAGGAGTATAATTTTATTAGTAAGTAAAATTGAAATAATGTTATTTCTTAACAGTATGCTTCTGTCCTATTAGATGGAATCATGTTTCTCCCACCCTATAAGACTAGTATGCATCAAAAATACATAATTCAGATTACTTAAAAGTCATCACTGATTTGTTTTGGTAAGGTAAAACATATCATGCTTATTTAATATGGGTGGAATGGAGGGAAGTGTAGTGTTTACATCTTTTACATTAAGTTGCTATATCCCGAGGCAGTACTTATCTCTTTACTGCTAGTAAATAAATGGACAACTTTACCCATATACTTCTATATGTATGCAGATGATTGAAAGACAAAGCAGCTGTAGTTGTAAATTACTGTTGATAATAGCCACTAGGGGAAAACTCATTGCCTAACAACCAAATCATACAGAGTGGCAAATTCTACATTCTTTGTAAGTACAATCTGAAATGTAGGGCAATCTAATCATAATATAAATGAGCTTGCTACTGATACATACAGTTGCAAATACCCTGTTGTAAAATGGCAAGTTTCTTCCACCAGCACACAACAGTAATTCATCAATCTCAATCCACATTTTTGGCTGGTAGTCATTTTTGTCGCTATTTATTCCACTGTTCTAAGAAAGGATATATGAAACAATATTGATATTAAACTGAACTTTACTGGAGCAACTTTTTATTTGAATTATTAAGGATTTCAGAGAAATGATGTAGTATATTTAATATGAAAGTCAACAATTTAAAACTACCAAAATGTAATCAATTTCCTCAGTATTTCATTAAAATCAAAACTATTTTTAGGAACAATGTTCAAGCTCCAAGCATTTTGGATTTTATTGATTTTGGAATGCACCCACTGAAGTCATTAAGTGTATGGGACTAATAACTAAAACAATCCAATCGCTAGTGCATCACTCTAACTGGAGAAGGTATGCATTTTTAAATATATTAATAAAAGATATCCTTTAAACTATACTGGTAAAACAGCATCTCAAGCAAAGAACTGGTTGCTAATTTTCTTGGATTCAATCTCTGCGTGATCAAATTGCCATGGGATACAAATAGTTCATGAAGGTTGGCTTAGGCATATTAAACATATTAAAAGTAATTTAAATATTATTTATAAATGATATGGATTGAATTATTACATTTCCTAGATCTAACACTGTAACTGACAATTTGCTAGCTATTGTGACAACTCACAGTTTGCCTTATATTTTAATATATTAAGTCCTTCATTTATGAAATCAAAAAGCAATTTAATTAGAAGCCACAATGGCTTGCTCAAATTGAGAGCATACACTTGTCAAATGTCCTCTATCCCCTAAAAAAGTGGATGCTATAAGTAGTAAAACCTCTGGCAACAAGAAATTCCTAGATTTTAGGAATCACGAGAGTTTAGCAAGATGTTTTAGTCACTTCAGAAATTGTGCTCTCTTACTGTATTCACAGAGAAAGAACTAATCAGGAAAAGTTTCTGTTTTGTACAAACACTTCAGAATTGTAGATTTTTTCTTAAGAGTTAAACACGTCAGAATCTAAGCATTTACAATACATCATACAATATTCTCAGACAATCACAAGAATAAGCAGAACAGGTTAACTACATAAGGCTTTAAAATTAGAAGCACAGTGTGTATTTGAATATAATTTTGCTTACAAGTCAGGCTATATTTTAATTTTATTCAAGCAAAAATGTATTCTAGGGAAAGGCAGCTTATTTTATGAGTTGTCAACGTTTGTTTTACTATATAGGAGTACATTAGTAAATGTTCATAATAACTAAACAATTCTATATTGTAAAACATTCAAATCAAAATGTCAACTAAATCTGTAAGTTTGTATGTTTGTCTATATAAAAAAATCAAATCAATATCAGATTTTTGGAAGATTTTTACATGATTATTTTAAAATAGCTGTATATAAAGTTCCTTAGTTTACTTGCCTATATCACGGAGATATTGCTTCCGTATTTTGTTGCGTTTCTATTGGCCTTGTTAATAGAGCAGTGCTTTGAAAACAGCATTTTTGGCCCTTAATCAGTTAGGAAAAGAAGAAGAAAACACTGAGAAGACGACAAGGTAATAAAATACTTATTTTGATTTGCTCCCTATAATAAGGCCTAAAAATTCAAGTGGTTGTCTTCCATTCTTTATTCCTTCAAATGCAATGGCTATTTGTATTTTATAACTGCTTCAATTATACCTGTGCAACAGAACATGTCACAGTATATTTTGAGATGTTTTAAAAATATTGTATATAAACCTGTTTGGGATATGCTAAAGCATTTGGCAACACATTTACAGCATCAGAGTTTACATAATTAAAATTTTACTTCCTTCTAAGATTTTTGTACATCTTAAAAAGATTTGCAAATTGCCTTAAGTATATAAGAAAACTTGCACAAAATATATAAACTACACAGGTTTTGTTCCATCATCTACAATTCCAGTTAATACTGGCATTAAAACCTTCATTAATTAAGTTTACAAATCATTTTACCTGTACATTTATCAAGGCAACTGACCTGATTTGAAAACAAAACCATCAGGTTTTATGTTGTGACTATTAAGATCTGGAGTTCAGCAATGAAATTCAACAAGTAACTAAACAAAGTGGTTTACAAATTCACCAGTTCCTGTGATACAAACTGTTTTAATCTTTCAAGATACTGTACGTAAAGTTCCACATCATTATGTCCTGCTCCTTCAAGCCACAATGGTTCCACAGGTCTTTGGCAACGCTCAAATAATGCTAGACCATGTGAAAAGTCAATCACTTCATCTTCAGTCCCATGGATTATTAACACCGGAGAAGTTATTTTAGATATCTTGTCAATACTATAGAAACACAGAAGAAAAATAACACACATAGCAGAAAATTCCACAGATGTCTTATATGCATATATGGTTAAAACGAATATTTAGTACGCTTTATTGACAGTGTGCCGTTAGAGAGTTTATTTGATAGAGATTTTCAAAACCAGATCACACAAATTCATGTAGAAATTAAACTTTTGGGGGAAAATATACAGGATTAGCATTCTGCTATATATATATATATAGCAGAATTATACTGTTAACTGAAAAACAATATAAAGTGAGGGTTTTCCCTAACTTCCCCTTAGGCTCCCAACACCACCTCCATGTTTCAAAGACTAAGAAGACATTGTGCAGAAATACATTATTGAAGACTTGAGGATGGTAGAAAGCACTGGAAAAAATTGCTGGCCTCTTTTTCATGAAACCCACTTCTTTCTGCAAAAGGTAAAAACTTGAATATAGGTGATCCTCAACATACAACCATAACTGGAATCAGAATTTTCATTGCTAAGCAAGGCAATTGTTAATTGAGTCACACCCAATTTGACAACCTTTTTTGTCATGATTGTTAAGCAAATGACTCTAATTGTTAAGTGAATCGTGGCCATTAAGTAAATACAACTTCCCCCACTGCCTGATTGTCAGAAGCCAGTGGCAAAGGTCCCAAATGGTGATCCCATGACTCTAGGATGCTGCAACCATCGTAAATACCTATCAGTTTTCACCTGATCCCATGACCATGGTGTCAACTTGCAAAACGACTTCAGCTAAAGCCATTCTTTCTCAGGCTTACTCCTGGCTTCATTTCTTGGTTGCCCTTGGGGGTGGGGGGCTTAGGAATGTGGTGCCTGAGCTGCTAGTCAAAACACCTACCAGCCGGCGTGTGAACCAAGGTTATGTCAACGGACACCTGTGGGAACTGAACAGGAACCGGTGGCTAAATTGTTTGGCCCGTGTGATCTAAAAAACACAGGGGGATGGGGAATTTCTATTCTTTTAACTATCCCTGAGCACGGAAACCCTTTAGAGCTAGCTTCATCTTTCTAAATGCCAATACGATGTACTCAATAAAGGGCTTCTTGAACTTGAGCAAACTGTCAGAGTCTCGACTGTCCTTGAGTTCATTACTCAGAACGATGTCACATGGGGGATGCTGCGACAGTTGTAAGTGTGAGGACCAGTCATAATCACTTATATAATTGTAATTTCCAATGATCACTAAACAAATTACTGTAAAGGGATACCTGTATGCAGATGGCCAGGTGTTATTGCAACCCACAGATTTTGTTTAATATATTTTAACTGCCTGATATATTACAACATCAAAGAAAAAAAGTCCAGTTACCTAAAAGCAGTTTCACATTTAATGATTTTTCTTTTGACATTCAAGCAAAAGAGTATATGATAACTAATTTCTAACTGCATTTTTAACAAAAGCATAGTAACTTACTTTGGGAATGCATCAAAGCAGTATGTCTTCTTTATATCAGGAAAAGCTACTCGCATTCCTGAGGTCAGAGGAGAATGAAGAATTACAGCAGCACTTTCATAACGAGCAGCAAGATCCACAGATGGCACAGTTCCTATGCTCTGGCCATATATAATCACATTTTCAGGGCGAATTCCATATCTGAAAAAGTAGTTTTTATGTCATTTCAAAGTGATGAAATATGCTATCAATAAGGTAAATATACGTGCACATAAAATAGTACAATTATGTATCCTACAGAATGTAAAAAAATTAATTATTTTATCCCTTTCATGAAAGGTAAAAAAAGTTTCATAAGTACAAAAAAATATTTTCAGGCAAATACTTTTAAGTGAAATATACCAATATTATACTTTTAAGACTAAAAAATAGTTGTTAGTATATTTTAAATGTCTAAAGATGAGTTTATAAAAATGGCATTCAACGTTTGACAGATATTTGTCATCTCAGATGCATGTCCAACGTCTATATTGCCTTCTGAAACACACAGCACATAAGAGTTTATTAATCCAATTACCTTCTTCTAAACTGGTTTTACATACAGAGACAGAATCACACATCATTCTTTCTGGTGAGAGGAATGTATGATGCTCCTTTTTGCTGAATGACAACTTCCCTTTTATGCCAACTAGAATGCCAGTCAGGAAGCCAAACAAGCAATGAGGCAAGCAGTACTTCAATATTTAGAGCAGTGTTTTCCAAAGTTGGCAACTTCTAGATGTGTGGAACAATTACCAGAATTCTCATCAGTTGTCATCTGCCTGACTAATTCTGTGATGTGAAGTTTACACATCTGGAAATTTCAGTTCAATTCAGGCACACTGATTTTAGAGCATCCCACCTCTAAACATGTGCAAAAGGTATTCTAGTAACTGCACAACTTCTAAATAAGAAATATCAGAAAGTATTCTGATTAAGGAATTACTCAAAAGTATAAAAGGTCCTAGAGATCATACAATTCTCAACTTCAATGTCTCCTGACTAGAAGGCCATTTAAAATGGATTTGCTGTTACTAACATCTACTGCTTTAAAAACAAATAAGCATACAAGGTCAAACTTTAAAGCTATTTAAATTATTATTTATACCTACTTCACCATAAAATCACAACAAACACTGACCTACTAATTTATAACTATTTAGGCAAGGATCTGGTTTATCTTGTTTCAAACCAGAGGTCCCAATAATTACTTAAGACTCAAGACTTACATAGAATCCTATACACAGTCAATAAAATCAAATGGGTTATTTAGTTAACATATGCAAGTTTTTAAGGACAAGTAAACAAATCCCTCCTTCTATATGCATTTCCAAGTAATTAAAACATTAAAGCATAAAGAGCGACTGCCTTACAATACAAAAATATTTTTGAAAAACTTAGGAATGATGAAGACAGGAATGTGTTGGAAATATCAGCCTCAATTAGATTACATATTTTTTAAAGTTTAAGAAATTAGTTTATTTAAAAAAAACATCATGCCTAGTAACAATAAAAGGTAACCCACTACTAACTGGAGCAAACAATAACTGCTCTTGATAAATAGAAGCATGACAACAGCTTATTCACAAATATTCTTCCTCTCCACCCACAACAAGAATGAAAAATACAGTGCAACCATCCACTAAGATATTGTTGAAACTGCATGTGTGGTTTAACCAGAAATATTCAGGTAAGTAATACACACACTGAGTTAAAACAGCAACAACTGCTTCTTCTACTATTGTCAGTGAGGAAAGGATGGTACAGGTGCTGTTGGGAAGGGTGTAGGAAAGTAAAGGAATTAATAAAAATTTGGAATGTATCTTTAGTCTTAGCTATCTGTGAGATAGCCATATTTAAGAAAATATGTCAAAAAACCTCCATAAATATGCATATAAGATGGCTGCACAAAACTTTCATTCTTAATGTTCAAGCCACAGAAGAGCCACAATAGGTAGGTTAATACTAAGCCATTATTTTAAATTAACTGTTGCTCTAGTGATATAGTTCACATATAAGAAGGTTTACAAATCAAAATGGATTTTGATTTTTGTAATACAGTGCTAAACCTAAATAAACTACATGATGGCTTAGAATGATGGGGACTTAAAGCAATGATGTTTTAATATAAGAAAGCATTCAATGTAAAATCCTTATCACACTAAGTCAGCTTGATTCCAATACTTTATTTTCTGAAGATATGAATTAATCTGAAGTACTGATTCAATGTAGCACCTCTCACTTGATTCTCCTTGTCAATGGAAAATAAATCAGTATTAATATTTTACTAACCTACACTTTATACTTTATTAATCTGGACTCCACTGTCACAATGTAAACAAAAGCATTATTTATCATGGATTAGTAACATGCCCCTTACTTTACTTAATGAAAAAATTGAAAAAAAGACAATATGAACAGATTTTTAATGTAAAATCTCTCAAAGGACTGGGCAAACCAGGACAAGTAGAGTCCAATTTCCTTACATCTTATTTCTTACAAGTCTCTAATAAAGCTTCCCTGAGGATTGAAAGAATCTGAATAACATTGGCAGGGAAAAAATGTGAGCAGAGTTATAGTCACTGTAGCACACAGCCACTAACTCTACCTTTCCCCTCAGTCTCCATACCACAATTGGTCCATTCTGCAGACTTTTCCCAATGTGCAGATAAACTTTTTCAGGAGGGCTTCTACTAGGCCTATTATGCACACAGTCAAATTCACTATGAGAATAAACAAAAATTCTACTAATTTTGTAAAATAATATAACTCTATTTACCTTGTTCTAAGAGCTACCCAAGCAGCATCGATGTCAGCATACAAATTCTTCTCTGTTGGTTTTCCAGAACTTGCTCCATATCCAGAATAATCATATGAAAATATGTTGCAATTAATCCGTGAACCAAGTCCTATGTAAAAGCTGCTCATCTGACCTAAGTCAACAGCATTCCCATGTGAGAAAAGTAAAGTATACTTGGCGTTAGGGGAACAACGCACAAACATACAGGCAATCCTGTTACCTTTACTGGTTCTAGTCATGAAACATTCAATAGCATCTTTTTCTCTAGAAGAGTATTGCCAGTCTGCTCGATCAGAAAGATGTAGAGTCCAACGACTCCCACTTTCATCACACATGAGTGTATAGGTGGGGTCCGGCGGCAAAAATGCCAGTTTGGAAGCTATTTTTCCTGGACATGGTGGGCAACAGAATAGGCAGCAGAGTTCACTAAATGAAAGATTGTTCATTCTCCAATCTGAAATAAGAGGGAAAGGATGTTACCTTCTAGTAGGAAATAATAATAATAATAATTTCAAATACTAATATACCAGGAATTTTTGAAAAGTTAAAAAGGAGTGGATCAAATTCATTACACATTTTCAGTAAAACATTGAACTTCGACATATAATACCAATATTATATAAGTAATTATTGCTAAAACAACCATCATTGGGCGTTCAAATCAAACTTTTGATTAAGGAATTAGTGTTCTAAGAAAAAAAAACTTTACTAATGATAAACTCATTAGCTTTTGTTTCTGAAGTGAAACATTAAACAATACCATTAGGAATGTTATTCAGCTTTCAACTTAAAATAATAGGTCAGTTATACATCAACACCACAACACTATTTAGAAACCACTTGTAAATTGCAACCAATTTATGGTATGGTATGATAAAGCAATGTTTAATGCATCAGATGTGACATTCATAATCAACTGAAATTTTGTGTATTTTTTTCATAAACTGCCAATATATTGCAAAGCTTACAAAAATATTTACAAAATAAAACAATGGTCAGATAGCAAATAATAGAGTAACTCTGGTTAAAGGCACCTTATGCACAGAATAGTCCACAAGCTGAAACACTGATTTGAAGAGGCCTTTTGACTTAGCAGAATAAATGGTTTTCATTTGCCTCAATGAGACTTAATGACTTTATTTTTAATTTAACTCCTTTAAAGTCTTTATGTTGTTAATTCTTTAATAAGTTCAAACAGGAGGAAATGACTTATTTCAAAATAACACTTGACTAAAGGATTCTACTGAGGATTTAGGCATATAACTGCTACTAGCAAAACAATTCTTCTAATGCCACTACAAATTAATATACCCATTTACAAAATGTGACAGATAAAAAGGATATATACCTGTATTCATTTGTTAATGACCATTTATTCAGCTAGTGGTCTGAGTTACAAAAACACTGAGCACAGAGACTTATGGCGTTCTCAAAGTTGCAGCCATTGCAGTGTCCCTGTGGTGGGTGACATGCTTGCAATTTGGGTATTTGGCTACCAATGCCCAATTACAACAGTCACAGCACTCCATGGTCTATTTGCAACTTTCACTGCTGGCTTCTGACAAGCAAAAACAATGGGTGGGGAAGTTGGCAGGAAGTCACATCTCACAGTCACGTTGTGCTTCAAGGCTGCACAAGTTTCTTAAGAACCACAACTGGAAACTGCGGTCATCGGTTGTTGTAGTCACATGATTTTCAACTTTACAACCCTGCTATTTAGTGACCAAGTTTCTTATCCCAATTATGGTCATTAATAGAGGACTGTTTATTTATTTATTTATTGGAATGTATATGGCCACCCACTCATTCTCAGTGACTGAGTGTCTTACAAAAATAAAAACCCAATATAAATACAGTAAAAACAATACACCCCACACACACCCTGGCAACAACAATCAATCAGATAAGTCACTTGATGGGGTCTATCCTACTCTGGGTTTCCCAGGCTCATTGGTGAAAGCAGGGCTTCAGGACCCTGCGAAAATTTCAAAATGGAGGCCAATCTAATCTCCCCAGGGATGACGTCCCAAAGGGAGGGAGCCACCATAGGGAAGGCCCTTCTTCTGGATTCCATCAGATGTACCTCCTTAGGGAGAAGGGCCCCGTAGCATTCCCTGCCCCTCCCTCTCTGTGAAAATATTGACTATTACAGTGCATGCTACATGGGGATGCCCTTAAAAAGTACCTGGAAGGTCCAATTGATTCAAAATGAGATAGCCTGCATAATTTTCTGCAGATCCAGATGTGGGACCAGGCTATCTAAAGGACAATATTTTCACAGAGAGAGAACTTTAAATCACAGTATTAATCATGCTTGAACCATACTTTTTAATATCTAATTTTCTTGAATCCATGCAGCAATCATGAGACACCAGCAAAAGGAGCAGTCACAGACATGAACCATCAGGGTTGCTATGCCGAATTCAAACACTTTTGCCTGTTTTATATCTGAATACTGACTACTTATTGTTTTCAAAATGTCTTGGCTTCACACATAAGTGGATTCTTCTTGGTTTTGTTTGGCATTTAATTGGCTTTAGTTTGATTCTGTTTCAACTATGGGATTGTAACTTCTGTCGTATTTTTATTGTTGTTCTTGTAGTAAAGTTTTAAAACCTTATTTATTAATAGGATTGGTATCTTAAAATACATCACTACATCGAACACACTATTCTAACCAGAACACATTGTACCAAGAATGCTATGATCTTCCCTAATAATAAAGCTTTTGATTAAGCACTTTAAAAAAAAATGCTGTGCGTTTATTCCCCCTTCTTGAAAAACAAGAACCTCGGAATTAAACAAATCTGAACATAACCGAAGTGTCTAGTTTCTTTGAAAAAGTAAATTGGATGCACAATAAATCTATTTCTCAGAAGTCAAAGGACATTTTATTACAGAACTAGCAATGGTACTACACAGTAGCAAATGTCAGACAAAATATATCACAATACTCCAAAACAAATTTACAGACAAAGAAGAAATTTAGATAGAAACAGGAACTTTCATTTTTGAAA
Organism: Thamnophis sirtalis; assembly: GCF_051295495.1. Taxonomy (NCBI): domain Eukaryota; kingdom Metazoa; phylum Chordata; class Lepidosauria; order Squamata; family Natricidae; genus Thamnophis; species Thamnophis sirtalis. The sequence continues at coordinate 70,322,958 of NW_028261385.1, read as the reverse complement.
AGGAATTCATTTAGTTTTAGACAAATGAATTTTAACTAACATAATTCAAGTTATGTTTTACTGAAAAATGGTATTTTCTAAATGTATGTTAGGTTCCATAACTATTTTGAACAATACAGCCAATGGAATTGCTGCTTGGTAAGTTGTATTCTAGCAATTCTTGCTCTACTAGATTGCTAAATAACTTAAGATATTAAATCTGTTTTTCTTTATTCAGCTACTTACAAATTTAACAAATGTGCAATATGCTGTATTAAATATGAGCTGGTGTAACACCTTTGCATAACAAGCAATCTGATAGCAGCACCCATGATGCTAATACTACTTCCTTTAGAAGTGTGACTAAGAAGATATATTAAAGCAAGCTATACTGTGGCACATTTTCACTATGCAGTTAGCTCAGCAATGTGCATGCTTAAAAATAGAAGCTAATATTTCAATATAGAATTCAGAGACATTTCTGCATTATAGATTAAATGAAAAAAGACTATTTCATTAAATACATCTTTTCGCACAGCCCCATCCATTTATAAGAATCACTTCCATTTGAATGTTTGATAGAACCTGAGCAAATAGTAAATGGAAAGATTATAGATCAATCTTGCAACCCAATGAATTATCAAAAATCACATTCCTTTTAGTTCAACAGAGTTCATTCCAATGTGCATAAGATGATAGCAGATGGATTTTTCATGATTTTAGGTGCATTCAAAAAAAAAAAAAGATGAGAACTCATTCTAGATTTTTTAGCCTTCAAACCAGCAGATAATGTTCTCTGATATTCCAGCCACAATAGTGAAACACTAGTTGTTGCTTTGAAATTACAAAACGTTTGCTTAAATTTTATTCCTCCGCTTCTAAACAGACCTATGTCATGAATCAGAGAGAATGAGAAATGAGTATACAAAGGTCCTGACCTTACTGTGACATATTACATCTGGACAACCCCAACCTTTTCCTTTAGTCATGTGATATGGCTTCAGCCTATGAGTGAAACAATCAAGTCATCACAAAGGCTATCAATATAAAAGTGGTTCAAAACAAAAAGTACAGGTAGTCCTCAACCTATGATCACAATTAAGTCCAAACTTTCCATTGCCAAGCAAAGCATTTAAGTGAGTTTGCTCCATTTTATGACCTTTTTGCCACAGTTATGTGAATCACTGCAGTTGTTATGTGATCATTATGGCCATTAACACATCTGGCTTGTTGGAAGCCATCCGGAAAGATTACAAATGGTGACCACATTACTCCAGGGCAGTGCAACTGTCATAGATAGATAAAAAATTTTATTGGCCAAGTGTGATTGGACACACAAGGAATTTGTCTTTGGTGCATATGCTCTCAGTGTATATGAGAATAAAATACATTCATCAAGAATAAAAAGATACAACACTTAGTGATAGTCAAGGTTACTAATAAGCTATCAAATCATATTAGTAAACAAATAAAACAATACTTAATAAAGATACAAGCAACATGGTTATAGTCATAAGTGGGAAGAGATAGATACTAAGAAGGAAGAGAAGAATAATAGTAATATAGTCTTAGTAAATTATTTGACAGTGTTGTGGGAATTAGTTATTAAGCAGAGTGGTGGCATTCAGGAAAAACTGTCCTTGTGTCTAGCTGTTCTGGTCATAAATACATGCCAGTTGCCAACCACCCAAATTTTGGCCAGGAAAATGTGGCAATGGGCCTAAGTGTGAAAACCAGTCATAAGTCACTTTTTCAGTGCTGTTGTAACCTTGAATGAGAACTAAATGTATCCCCAATTTTAACACCAGTATTTTACCAGTCTTGCAACAAAACACATGAAAGACTTTTATTTTATTTGCAAAGAATGAGGACACAGTATAAGCACACAATTCCATTTTAACAATATTCCGAAAGAGCAGCAGTATATATCTTTATCTTCAACTGCAGCAGCTCCACTATTCTTCACTGCAATGTCCATTGCAATAATGAAGGATGCCAAGTTGTACTTTTGTGGCTTATTTGCCAGTTTGCCCATATTTAACACTTTTTCATATTCCCACTCAAAAATAAGTCTGTCTGGTAGCAATCAACTCGTTAGCTTATTCTACAACATCTAACTAGACATAGCATTTTATAAATGGGTATTTTCCCCCTATTTTCCCAATATAGGATGAAATAGGGTACCTTTTTCCATTTGTTAATTTTGAAAATCAAGGAAGAACTAATGCCAGTAAGAATGTAACTGGCACTTTTCTCCTGGTAGTATCATTCAAATTCAGAAATATACTATTCTATTTAGCTTGTGAAACATACTTTTAATTAAACTATATAATGAGTATGTCACATTTAATGAAAGCTTCTGCACACTGAACATTTATTACACATTTATTCTGCCAAACTGGAAAGACTCAAAGTAGCTTACATTAAAAACTCAATAAAAACAACCAGAATACAAAAGATATTTAAAAAATTAAATGACACCATTGGGAAATACATTTAAAAAGTTTAAATCACCATAAAAGCATGATCACAAACATTTCATCTTATGGCCTGCTCAAAGTCACTTTTTTTTGTGCCTTTTAATATAGAGTCAGCTTTGTGTCAAATATTTAGGAGGAGCAACAACAGAGAAGGCACACAACTGGATCCCTACTTACTTGGTCAGAACCTATTGGACGGGAAAGGGAATTTAGAGAAAAGCAATTGCATAGCTAGCCAAACCCAGATAACACTGTGTAGTCAGGGGTAGGTAATTAATTTTCCCAAGGAGCCACATAAGAAACTGGGACTGTTGTGGAGGGCTGAACCAAATAGGGCTGTAAAGGCACACATGTACACGCATACATGAATTTGGGGGGGGGGGGGAGCAGTTGCCTTCAAAATAAAAGCTATGCAGTTGTGTTGTGAGCATGGCATACACTTAATTACATTTGATTTTTAATTTCCAATTAACCTCCTATGGGCTAGATAGGGACAGCCAAAAGTCTGGCCCAAGACTGTAAAATGTCCAGGTCTGTTATAGAAAATACTTTGAATAGTACATGCTTTTCTTAGTTAAGCTTCAGGGAACTGTCATGAAACTAGGTTTAGTCAGGGCCAAATTTTGTCTGTGAAACCTTATTTGTGGAAAAGAAATATTACCTTGATATTGTATTTTTCATTTTTTTTCTCACAAATATCTTTCTACAAAAAAGTAATTTGAAAGTCCTTTAATAAATAATAAAGCTAGCATAGCTAACTTGAATATTTTGCACTATTTCCTCTTAGCCATTCTTCCTTAGAATGCAATGAACACGTCACCAATATGGAATGTTAGGGTCATGGCATACATTTAAAATAAACTAGAGGTAAAATATGAATTTGTTTCAAGTTTGGAGTTGGTAATGTACACATTTTTTTATTTCAGCAAGGATAGTTTTAAACATGCTATGCAATATATTTAAAAGGATGAGGCTTGATTTGCTTGAAATATTTAACGAAGAGACCCCTCCCCCCCAAAAAAATTAAACAGTACAATAACTCTTTAAATGGGTTTAGTTGAAACTCTTAAACATGCAAATTAAAAAGAGAAACACAATCTACCCATTCATAACAGAAACCTCATCTTGAAAGGTATGTTAGTCATTCCAAACTGGTCTCTTTACACCTTCAAAAGGCTACGGGTTAGGGAATCTTTAGGATGTCAAATAAGAATCAGAAACCCACTTGTTTATATTAGTTTTAGCCAAGAATATAAGCCTCCAACAAAAGTCTTTAAAAGAACACAATGCTCCAAAGAAATTCTCATTCAGAAAGATGTCTTCAGATCTTACGAAAATCCAAACAGGGTCGCATGAGTGGGGCGAGGCTCGTGGGAAGAAAAGCTTTGTTCAGAAACACAGCCAGCACTACTTGGCGCTTTTCTATCCCCTAGAACAGTATGCCTTTCATCCTCTCTCTCCCAAAGCTGCCTCGCATACAAAAGAAGGACGAGCACAGCGCAGGACGTTCTCTCCACCAAGACCCAGAGAGTTTCTCCCCCCGCCCCCACCTCTCCAGAGCACACAAACCATTCAACAACCCCAGAGCTCGCCTCGATTTCTCGGCCTGCTCAACACGGCCAGACGAGCAAACCTCCCCTCTCCCCGTTATATAGGCCGTAGCGCTGCTCACGCCGGGAGACGAGACGAAGCTCTTTCCACGGTACCCCGAAACTTCGCGGGGAGCCGAAGGCGAATTCAGGGACCCCAGTCCTGGCGCCGCACGAGAAAGCCGGCGTATTGCAGAGGAGAGAAGGGGGGAGGGGGTGAAGCATAGGGGGGGGGGGAGAGATATGGAGGACAATTGCGCGCGCATACGGAGGGCGCTACCCACCCCACGCGGGACACATTTCGGGGGGCCAGCAGAGCGGCTCCGGTTCCAAGAGCTCTCCCGGCATCCTCGTCCGGATCCTCCCAAAAGGCTGAACGACCGCAGGCGGCCTTAATTATACCTCAGACAACCAACCCTCCCCCTCCTCTTACTTCGGCTACTACTGCTTGGAGAGACGCCGCGGCCACTACCTTCGGCCGGGGTCCCCTCCCCATTCCTTAAACCGAGGAGGCGACAAAGAGGGCGCTCACCTCCGGACTCGCGTCCGCAGAGACCACACGGCCGCGTCCAACTGCCTAGCAGAGCGGCTGGCGCGCTTCGGCGCTCGCTCTCGGCTCGCACACAGCGCTCGGCCCGTTCCGACCCAGGCTCTTGAAGCGGCGCCGTTCGAAAGCCGAAGGATTCAGTTAAGCCGAGCAACCGCCGACGCTCCAACGCCGGGCGACGGCCTAAAGCGCCGGCTCGAGGTCCTCCCTTCCTCTGCTCAGCGGCGCCCAACCTCGGGGGGAAAAACAACCACCGAAACTAGAGCACGGCAGAAGCTCCGGTGCGTGTTCCGTGGGAGAGAAAAAATCCAAACCGCCTGACGGGGAACTAAACAGAAAACAGGCGAGAGGGAGAAGCTGAGGTATAGACCCCTGCCAAGCGAGGCGAGGGGCGGGACTTAAAAGCCTCTCTGACCGGTAGCCCTCGGGAGCCGGCCAATAAAATTACGTCTCTCGGCTGCGTTCTCTTGTCAGATTTCCTGGCAGGAAGGCGGGATCTTCTTCATTGAAGCCAATAGCAGCCGCTCTGCCGCTGGAGGTAACTTGAGGAGCTTCAACAAACCTCTTCGCCGGATGTGAGGAGCCGATTTGCTTCCGGGTGAGGGGAGAAGCATGGAAGATGAGTTCGCAGAGAGGGAACGTATCCCGGACGCGAGCTCAACGGCACCAGAACGCTCAAGGCTTCAGGAATGACAAGTACGACTCCAGCGCCCAACGCAAGGTTTGAGGCCGGGTTTCAGAAGTCCCCCCCCCTTCTTTTCGATCTCAGAGCAGATCTCTTCATGAGTCGATCAAATCTTCTTGGTCCCGACTAGTTTTTTTAAAAATTTAGATGCGCAAACCCCAAACTCAGGGGTGGGCAGCTTGTGGCAACTTTATGACCTGTGGACTTCAACTCCCAGAATTCCTGCGCCGGGTTGTCCACAGGGCATAAAGTTATCATAGTTGCCCACCCCTGCCAAACTAGTTGAAACTGTAAGGAGGTTTCCCCTCTCTAGGAGCGCGGCCTGCAAAAGAACTTGGAGATTCAGCACTTTTTGAAAATAATTAGGAGGTTTTCGTGTAGTTATTTAAGAATGAGAATGTGTGTGCCCTGAGCAGCTGCTAGAAATCTTTGATAGCACCTGGTCATTTTCTGTTTTAGAGCACGCACATACCTTCATTAAGATGGTCAGGCTAAATGGGTAAGGCTGAGAAAGCAGCGTTTTTTTAATATACTTTAAATACTCCTTACTTTAACCACCACTTACAGAAATATGCTAGAGTTAAAGAAAGATGCTGCATTAAGCTTAAAGATAGAAGTTAGGTGTGGTTGGTAGAATGGTCACCCTTTCTAATGTATAGTATGCAGAAAATGGGAGGAAGTTGTTTCACTTAAAAATCGAATTATGCACTTACTTAAGCCACTAATTGGCCACCCTTTAGAAAGGAATCAAAGCATACTAAATAAGTACACATCAACAAAATAACCACCTTTGCAAAATCACAATTGTAAAGTCTATGTTTTTGTTTAACAAATCAGAGCAACTTCCTATAATGATAAAGGGGTGAAAATAATGTCAGATTCAATCTGGATTAGTCAGATTTAAGCAGTATTAAACTCAAAAGTGCACTAATAATTTAACCCCTGGTACATTTGAAAGGACATAGGTTCAGTGGATATAATCTGGATCTGATCCAATATAAACTCATAATGGGAGAATGGTACAAATACAATAAATATCAAATTAAAATTGAATGACCTGTAGAAGCCTGGAACAGTAAGAAAGTTTATATTAGGAAGAATATCATGTAAAAAAGTTCTCCTCAAATCCTAGAGATGTTTTGGGGATGGTAGAAGAATGCTTTCAAGAAAGCCCCTGACTCTGATCAGGAGGCTTATTTGCTAATTTTAAGGGCCTAAAATTTCAGGCATAAAATGTTACTTTTCTAAGTAATGAATAACATTTGTGGGGGGGGGGGGACACAAATATGACTATAGAATCTGTACAAATGTAAACCATTAAACTTTGCAATAGCTAAGTTCATTTGCAAGTGATAGATATTTTCAAATTAAATTTCTCAAAACTAATGACTGCCATGCTTTTTGGAGTATAAGACACTAACTCCCCCCCCCCTAAAAGTGGGTGAAAATTGTGGTGCATCTTATACACTGAATGTTGTTGAAGCCCCACCCATCTCCCACCCTTTGGGCATTTTCGGTCTCCACGTGTTACCTTTTCGGCCTCCACACGCACCATTTTAGATATGTTCAAGGCTGCAGGGATCGTCACAGCACATCGCTGCCAATCACCGCCACCTGGAACCGGCTGAAAATGCAACGCATGGATGCCAAAAATGGGGCATGTGGAGGCCAAAATCACAACACGTGGATGCAATTTGTAATTTGTAATTTTAATAGATTTGTATGCCGCCCAATCCCGAAGGACTCCGGGCGGCTTACGTAAAAGCAGTTTAAAAATATTTTAAAAAGATTTAAAAATACAAGACAAGACTTAAAAACAAAACACAACACGCACTCAGTTTTAATGGGGGCTGAAGTTCAATCACTATCAACAGCTCTAGGCCTGCCGGAACAGCCAGGCCTTAACAGACTTACAGAAGGCCAAGAGAGTGGGGAGGGTCCGGATCTCAGGGGGTAGATCATTCCAAAGGGCCGGGGCAGCAACAGAGAAGGCTGCCCCAGCCCTTTGGAACCGCCAGACGGCACTGCGTAGCCAACGGTACCCGGAGAAGGCCCGCCCTGTGTGATCTTATTGGGCGCTGGGAGGTATATTGCAGGAGGCGGTCACGGAGATATCCAGGTCCTAGGCCATGTAGGGCTTTAAAGGTGATGCCAAAAGCACGATGTGCGGAGGCAGCAATCAGCAGCGATGTGCGGAGGCGATCCCAGCAGCCTGGAACAGCTGATTGGCGGTATTTCGGGAGGCCGATTCAACCGCCAATCATCTGCTTGTGCTGAATCAGGCAGCGATAACATGCTAAGGTTGACCAGATGGTTTGCTGTTTGTTGCAAGGACTTGAGCCAGATGAATACCGATAGATGCTGGTAGGCAGAGATAGATTTTTTTTTCTTGTTTTGCTCCCCCCAAAAGGTAGGTGTATCTTATAGTCCGGAGCGTCTTATACTCCGAAAAATATGGTACTTACTGTATATTTCTTTCTAGCATCTAATTCTAGGCAGTTATTAGTTTAATAGGAAAAGATAAATATTTTTAGTTTATGTATTAGGCCTGAGAAATATAACTTCCCTATCATTGACAGTCATGTGAATTAATGCAATTCTTAGACACACTGAATTTTAATCAGAAATAAGGAGGCTGGAGTGTCAATCTTTTTTTTTTAAGTCTTACTGGTTTTCAGTAGAAATGGAAGAATAAAAAATGACCAGAAAATAGCAGGTAGCAGCATTTGGATGACCTTATTTGGGCAGAGAAATCAGAACTGGTTCTTACTTGTATAAGAGACGATAAGAAATAGTGGGCTCTTGGTTAGAGTAGGACATAGAAAGAGTATCCTAGAAAAAAAGGCAAATTGCTTCTTTTGCAAGGCAGTTCTGCCAGGAGTTGGGCTCTGTTTTAGAGTATCATTATCTGTTGTAGGATAAGAGGCTGAAAATGTATTGTGAGATTAGATTAGATAGTGAAGTCACCTTCAATATGTTACAAAGAAGTATGGCTGTGAACCCAGCCTTTGTATTTGTTAACAAGCATCCTGACAATATATACATCGCTGTTAAAGGAAACAAACTGGATTCAGGAGAATTAGAATATAGGTGCCATAAAGCACATATATATATGCATGTGCATTCTATATCAGTATATGAACATGTACCATTGCTTTTGTTCCAACTAGAAATAAAGTTTGTTTGCTTGCTTTCCCATCCTGCTGTCCTTGGCAGAGGACTTTTTAAAGCCTAATTGGATTGGTCTGTTCTGTATTTAGAATGAAAATGGTTAACTGAGGTAGATGAATGAGGGCGTGCATAACTAGGATGTGTACAACTGCTATATATTCCCTTACAATATTGTGCAATATAACTGTAGCTATTAGATGAAATTTGGCTTTCTTGTTACAAATTAACTGCTTTTTCCATCAGGGCAAACACCAGCCTATTACCAAATTCTGCTTTCCATTTCCTATAGACTAGATGCCTATAGGAAGTCTGAAAACAAGTTATGAATTCATGCTGCTGATCCATAATAACTAGAATACACCACATGCTTTTCATTTTGAAAGCAGTAAATATTGTTTCTGTAAACTTTGGTGAGTCAGTCCAATCATTTTTAAAGCTGCTGTATTTTATGGTAGGCAGTTTCAATTATGTAATGTCAGAAGTACTATATGTGTTTATCTGTCCTACATCTGACATCTTCATCATTCATCTTCCCTAGATTATTCTAAAGTCAGCTATTTATACTGTAATAGCAAAAATTGTGTTATTGTATCTTCATTTTGCATAATTTATAAAGCTGTATCACATTCTGAAAATGATAGAGGAATATAGGTGTTACGTTATTGATGCCCACTTTTATGTAATTTGCTGATCTTGAATGTATGTCCATTAAAAGATATTCTGTCCCTTTTTCCAAAAATGCTTTATTTGAGCAAGAATGTAGTAGCCAATAATAATGTGGGATTTTTCTGTTTATTATTCATTGTCCATTACTGCATACAGATGGCATGATCGCTGCACTTTAGAGAAACAAATATTTGTGCACTAGAAACAATAGCCCAGTTTGGTCATACTCCTAAACAGTATTAATACTGGAAGAGCCAGTTTTAGCTTTGTGTTTAACAAGTAACAAAGGTGGAGTGTCATAACCTATGGCAAATAAAATAAGTATTTTAATTACAGAACAAATATATAGCTAAGCACAATTCAAAAATAGCTGTACGCTAATGTATAAATAATTCCTTATTCACCTTTATTGCATTGGATTTTCAGTCCTTAAAAAAAACAAATGATTTGTGCACTGGAAACATTTAAAGGAAATGCTTGTGTTGTTGTTTTTACTTTGTATAATTAAAGAAAGACAGTGAAACCCATCTATAAATCTCAAAGAAAATACAGTCACTGATACGGAACAAATATTTTAAAAGATAAAGAGAAGAATCATTGTGAAATATACTTTATCTGCCACAGTTGGCCTATTTAAATTTCAGTTTCCTCCTATGAGTCAGTGATATGGCACAACTATGCCCTGCTTCTAATGCTTGCTTTTAAATTTTCTGTTCTTGCATCTTTCTAATAATACAATTCACATATTTTTTCCTCATGTATTTGCAGTGGGTTATTTTCCTGTGACAAATAGTTGTAACTAATAGTTCAAGAAGTGTATGGCTTAGCAAGAATTATGGCTATATTTTAAAAAGTCCTGACCATCTGTTGTTCAAAACTGGTGTGTACTAAATGATAGTGTTAGAAAAACAAACTGATGTGTGATTATCTAAGTCCTTAATTAGTCTGTTTCTACACATGTTGCATATTTTAGTGGTTAAACCATTTCAACTCAGTCCAAATTCATATCACTTTTACTTTTAAGGTCTACTGTACAGGGAACAGAGCAGGAGAATAAGATATTAATTTGATACTATGGATGCATTGTGTGTAGAAATAATTTTCATCTCTGCTTAGTGTTTCCAGACTAAACTAGATCAGACCAAACTGGTAATAATACAAATAATGACTTAAACTATAGTATACATACCGTATTTTCACCCATATAACCCGCCCACGCAAATAACCCGCCCACGTGAATAACCTGCAGATTTTCAAGATCGTGTAAAATGTTTCCCGTATACCCCGCCCACTTATATAACCCGCAACGAGTAAGCCGTCGGCAAACATTACATTAGCGCTATTCCATCGGACCTACCCATTAAAACCAATCGGAGGAGAAAGCCTGGGCGAGCTGGGGAGGGGTTGGAGGAACTCAACTCAAGGGAGAGATCTTGAAATTCAATAGAAAAAAAAATGCTTGGGTTTCGGGACGCCTTCGTGAAAACCCCACCCCTGGCTATGGGCGAAGTGACCAGGAAGAAGCAGGAGGTGAGAGGAAGCCCGGATTCTGCAGCCCCTCGCCTTCTCTGGGCTAGGAAGTCCGGCAGGAAGGGAAGGGGAGGAGGCGGCGGCGCGGCTGTGGCTCCGTTTTCACACACACACACACACCCCTCCCTTCTTCTGCTTTGCTCTGTGAAAGGGCTTCACTGCCGAAGCATTTTGGTTTTAAAAAAAAAAACACCGTCCCTTTCTCTCTCCAGTTAACAGGGCCAACCCAAGTGGTGCATTTTATCTGGGAGATGCCACGCAACGAGGAAATCTCCTTTTGGGGGGGGGGGTGAGACGCTGACAGAAAAAGGGCAAGCAGTGGCCGTGTGAGGCGGCCTTGAGAGCTCCAAACGACCTACCGTACTGGCTGGCGAGGTTAGTTCTCTAAAGGCCGTTGAAAGCTCCGGGGAAACCCCTTTTTCCGCCCTCGGAGCCCCCGGTGCTTCCTCAACCCCCCCACACTTTTTCCTCTTTGGTTCACCCCACCCCCGCCCTCAAGGGCCCGGGACTCTGGGAAAGTGTGCAGCTGGGGGGGAGAGAGCGTCTACCGTTCCTCACGGGAGGCACTTCGAGCCCCACCGTATCTGAGAGGCTCTTAGTCGTCGTGTGGGAGAGGAGAGAAAGGTTAAAATGTTTTTGAAACATAAAAAGAATCCTTTGTGGGCAAACTTAAAGCTGCTGGGCTGCACGGGCTTGCTGTAAATTGAGGGCATGTTTTGCCTTTATTTATTTTGCCGCCTCCCCTTCCCTTCCTCGGAGGGGAACGCTCGGACCAAAAGGGACCCCCGCCTCGTTAAAGCCGCATCCGACGCTTCACCTACAAACGATCCCGATTCTCCCGCGTCCTTCCTTCCTTCCCTCCCTTCAATGTACCGTACTCTTCCTATAAAGAGAAGGGAAGCGTGAACAAACTCCGGGCAGGAGATGGGCTCGCGTAGAGGTACCAGAAGTTTAACCGTTTCACCTAAGCCACAGCTCGTCCTCTCTTGGGACAGCCTTCCGCCGACATTAAAACGATGCGTGAACTTGCGAACAACTGTGGCAGGCACGGAAGGGAGGGAGGGAGCGACAAAAGAAGCGAGAAACGGATATTTTCTCCCTCTCGTGAAGGGGGGAGGATCTGGTGCTTTCCGGCTCGGGCTCCTTTTCTCCCTTTTCCTGCTTGGGTTTCGGGACGCCTTCGTGAAAACCCCACCCCTGGCTATGGGCGAAGCGACCAGGAAGAAGGAGGAGGTGGGAGGAAGCCCGGATTCTGCAGCCCCTCGCCTTCTCTGGGCTTGGAAGTCCGGCAGGAAGGGAAGGGGAGCAGGCGGCGGCGCGGCCGTGGCTCCATTTTCACACACACACACACACCCCTCCCTTCTTCTGCTTTGCTCTGTGAAAGGGCTTCACTGCTGAAGCATTTTGGTTTACAAAAAAAAACACCGTCCCTTTCTCTCTCCAGTTAACAGGGCCAACCCAAGTGGTGCATTTTATCTGGGAGACGACACACACACACACACACACACACACACGTGCGGCAGGAGGAGCGGCGTCCTCCGCGCTCTCGGCTGCCACAAACGCCACGCAACGAGGGAATCTCCTTTTGGGGGGGGGGCAAAGCAGGGCAGTTTCTCGCCGTTCTGCGAAGCTGGGAAAGGATGCGGGAGTTTCCTTCTTCTTCCTGCCCCCCTCCGTCTCCCCGCTGCCACCTTTCAGTCTCCCCAGCCTCGTCCGGGAGAAGCGGCTTGGTGGCGTCTTCCTTTCGTACCCCGGTGCGCCTCCCTCGCCACCGCAAGTCGCCTTTTGCCCCCCCCCCCCAAATAATAATACTAAATAAGCAGGTGCGCCGCTTGGGCTGGCTTGGCTTCTCGGTTAGATAAGACCAGCCGGTGCCCCCCCTTTTTTTTGCCGGTTTATTTCGTCGTCATCCGCCAACCCCAGAAATCCGTGCAGTTCGAAAGCTGAGCGAGGCGAACGACCCCGGTGAGGGTAGCAGTAGCGTCTGAAGAAGAAGCCTCCCCTTCGCAAAGGCTCTTCGGCTTCAGGCAGCCAGCGGCTTCCCCGGGCTGCCTCGATGGGCACTGGCGAAGGGGCGAGAGAACTGCAGGCGGCTCGCTTCCCCCCGCTGTAATCTTGGGTTTGCGCGGGTGCCAAAGCTGCGTGGACGGCTTGCAAGCTGGCCGAGGTACGCCCGCAAAGGACCCGTCTCTGCCAAGCACCAGATCCCTCCCCCCTTCGCCAGAAGGGAGCAAAAAAAGAAGCCAGAAACGGCGAAGGGGGGAGGGATCTGGTGCTTCCTCCGCTCCTTTGTTATTTTTTTGCTCCCTTCTGGCAGGCGAGAGAGCATCTACCGTTCCTCACGGGAGGCACCGCCGTATCTGAGAGGCTCTTCGCCAGAAGGGAGCAAAAAAAATAACAACGGATTTCTCCCTCTCGTTATTTCTGGCTTCTTTTTTTGCTCCCTTCTGGCGAAGGGGGGAGGGATCTGGTGCTTGGCAGAGACGGGTCCTTTGCGGGCGTACCTCGGCCAGCTTGCAAGCCGTCCACGCAGCTTTGGCACCCGCGCAAACCCAAGATTACAGCGGGGGGAAGCGAGCCGCCTGCAGTTCTCTCGCCCCTTCGCCAGTGCCCATCGAGGCAGCCCGGGGAAGCCGCTGGCTGCCTGAAGCCGAAGAGCCTTTGCGAAGGGGAGGCTTCTTCTTCAGACGCTACTGCTACCCTCACCGGGGTCGTTCGCCTCGCTCAGCTTTCGAACTGCACGGATTTCTGGGGTTGGCGGATGACGACGAAATAAACCGGCAAAAAAAAGGGGGGGCACCGGCTGGTCTTATCTAACCGAGAAGCCAAGCCAGCCCAAGCGGCGCACCTGCTTATTTAGTATTATTATTTGGGTGGGGGGGGGCAAAAGGCGACTTGCGGTGGCGAGGGAGGCGCACCGGGGTACGAAAGGAAGACGCCACCAAGCCGCTTCTCCCGGACGAGGCTGGGGAGACTGAAAGGTGGCAGCGGGGAGACGGAGGGGGGCAGGAAGAAGAAGGAAACTCCCGCATCCTTTCCCAGCTTCGCAGAACGGCGAGAAACTGCCCTGCTTTGCCCCCCCCCCAAAAGGAGATTCCCTCGTTGCGTGGCGTTTGTGGCAGCCGAGAGCGCGGAGGACGCCGCTCCTCCTGCCGCACGTGTGTGTGTGTGTGTGTGTGTGTGTGTGTGTCGTCTCCCAGATAAAATGCACCACTTGGGTTGGCCCTGTTAACTGGAGAGAGAAAGGGACGGTGTTTTTTTTTGTAAACCAAAATGCTTCAGCAGTGAAGCCCTTTCACAGAGCAAAGCAGAAGAAGGGAGGGGTGTGTGTGTGTGTGTGAAAATGGAGCCACGGCCGCGCCGCCGCCTGCTCCCCTTCCCTTCCTGCCGGACTTCCAAGCCCAGAGAAGGCGAGGGGCTGCAGAATCCGGGCTTCCTCCCACCTCCTCCTTCTTCCTGGTCGCTTCGCCCATAGCCAGGGGTGGGGTTTTCACAAAGGCGTCCCGAAACCCAAGCAGGAAAAGGGAGAAAAGGAGCCCGAGCCGGAAAGCACCAGATCCTCCCCCCTTCACGAGAGGGAGAAAATATCCGTTTCTCGCTTCTTTTGTCGCTCCCTCCCTCCCTTCCGTGCCTGCCACAGTTGTTCGCAAGTTCACGCATCGTTTTAATGTCGGCGGAAGGCTGTCCCGAGAGGACGAGCTGTGGCTTAGGTGAAACGGTTAAACTTCTGGTACCTCTACGCGAGCCCATCTCCTGCCCGGAGTTTGTTCACGCTTCCCTTCTCTTTATAGGAAGAGTACGGTACATTGAAGGGAGGGAAGGAAGGAAGGACGCGGGAGAATCGGGATCGTTTGTAGGTGAAGCGTCGGATGCGGCTTTAACGAGGCGGGGGTCCCTTTTGGTCCGAGCGTTCCCCTCCGAGGAAGGGAAGGGGAGGCGGCAAAATAAATAAAGGCAAAACATGCCCTCAATTTACAGCAAGCCCGTGCAGCCCAGCAGCTTTAAGTTTGCCCACAAAGGATTCTTTTTATGTTTCAAAAACATTTTAACCTTTCTCTCCTCTCCCACACGACGACTAAGAGCCTCTCAGATACGGTGGGGCTCGAAGTGCCTCCCGTGAGGAACGGTAGACGCTCTCTCCCCCCCAGCTGCACACTTTCCCAGAGTCCCGGGCCCTTGAGGGCGGGGGTGGGGTGAACCAAAGAGGAAAAAGTGTGGGGGGGTTGAGGAAGCACCGGGGGCTCCGAGGGCGGAAAAAGGGGTTTCCCCGGAGCTTTCAACGGCCTTTAGAGAACTAACCTCGCCAGCCAGTACGGTAGGTCGTTTGGAGCTCTCAAGGCCGCCTCACACGGCCACTGCTTGCCCTTTTTCTGTCAGCGTCTCACCCCCCCCCCCCAAAAGGAGATTTCCTCGTTGCGTGGCATCTCCCAGATAAAATGCACCACTTGGGTTGGCCCTGTTAACTGGAGAGAGAAAGGGACGGTGTTTTTTTTTTTAAAACCAAAATGCTTCGGCAGTGAAGCCCTTTCACAGAGCAAAGCAGAAGAAGGGAGGTGTGTGTGTGTGTGTGTGTGAAAACGGAGCCACAGCCGCGCCGCCGCCTCCTCCCCTTCCCTTCCTGCCGGACTTCCTAGCCCAGAGAAGGCGAGGGGCTGCAGAATCCGGGCTTCCTCTCACCTCCTGCTTCTTCCTGGTCACTTCGCCCATAGCCAGGGATGGGGTTTTCACGAAGGCGTCCCGAAACCCAAGCAGGAAAAGGGAGAAAAGGAGCCCGAGCCGCCGAGCCAGCCCACTGCCGCGAGGAAAGTGGTGGTCCCAAGCTCTCCCTTTACCGGTAGTTAATCTGTGTAAAATATTTTGCGTATACCCCGCCCACTTTTATACCCCGCAGGGGGGCGCTGTGCATGTAAAAAACGCATATAACCCGCGGGTTATATGGGTGAAAATACGGTAATCTAGCATACTGCCTTGAATTCCTGTCTCATGTATCATAACTGGACTTTGGGTGAAACCTGGTATCATATTAGTTGATTTGGTTTCCTAGTGGGTCCTCATTTCCCTTAATTCTACATCCCCGTAGGTCTGCTTTTAAGACATGGTAACAGTCCAGAATATATTTTGGGAATGAATGGGAAATTACTTGGAGAAAGAAATGCTTGCTTCTTCAAATTCCATTGGAGAAATTACGTTTATAAATAGATGCATGACTTGAATATTATCCTTTCTGTCCTACTAAGGAACTAGAGTATGACCACTGTTGGAAGCTCATGTGATAGTCAGATGTTTTGAAAATAGTCTGATGCAGATGTTAACTTCTTACACTATTTTTGACTTTTGGAAAAAAATAAGAATTTGGCTTGTGGCTTCATAGAGAATCATCATTTCTGATATAGATTTTTTTCCTTTTGGAGTATCAGTCAAATCATGGCATCTCCTTTGCATATGTGTCTGCCTGAGATCTTCCTTCATAGCCTGTTTTATTTGTACTCTTCTCTTATGTACATATACGCCCAGACAGGGATAAGCACACATATAGACAAAGTGTTATTTTTCAAAGGGCAACATAAAGATGTCGTAATTAATGGAACAACCTTAATCCTTTTGTCAGGGTGAATATAGGTGAGTGATTGAGGAGAGGCTAGAAAAGCAAAGGAAGAGAGCAGATATCAGCACTCTTAAACAGATCCATTGACTGCATATCTTGCAACCAGTAGCGCCGCCTAAGTCCGGGGTGTCAAACTCAAGGCCTGTGGGCCAGATCAGACCCACCAGGTGCTTAAATTTGACTCGAGGAGCCGCCCTGGAAACAGCAAAGGACCAGCCTGCAGTTCTTCTGCCAGCGAAAATGAAACTTGGGAGGACCGCGCACAGTCTCCCCAGGCTCCGTTTATGATGGCAGAAGGCTGCAGGAGGCCCTTGTGGCAGAAAACGGAGACTGCATGAGTGACATCGAGCTGGCCATGCCCCCCTCCCCCCCAAAAAATCAAACACAACCCTGATGCAGCCCTCAATGAAATCGAGTTTGACACCTCTGGCCTAAGTGATTAGAGATTTGAGAAAAAGTTTTTTTGATCCTTCAAGCAGATTCATCTTAAATGAATCCTCTGTAAATGAAGGTTCAAAAGCTGGTATTCAAGATACTTTATTGAATCCTGTATATTTCTTGCTTTCTCAATCTTACTGAAGTTTTGTCAGGTATGAAGATACCACATGAAGATACCTCTTGCTCCTTGCTTCGAATTTTTGGGAGGGCGGGGAGATGGGGGAAGTTGATCTTATTTTGTATTGAGTGTGATAGAAAACTTTAAAGAGAAAACTGGTAGTTCAGGATTTAACTGTGGGGTCTTTAGTGCTCTCTGAGCTTGGTTGTTTCCTTGCAGACATTTCATTACAAACTAGGGAACATCAGTATGAGTGCTGATGTTGCCAAGCTCAAAGAGCATTAAGGATCCAATCCCACAGATAACTCTAAAATTGGAGGATATACAGCTTTTACAGCAACTCTCTTATCCATCTTCTTATTCTTTTTATTTGTAAACTATATGAAATGTTTCAAGGTCAAAAAGAGTAATAATGGCTGGTCCAGTTTATTTAAAAAACAAAAAACAAAATCACCAGGACTTTTTTTTACCTCAGATGGAAAAATCTGTATTATCTTACTCTGATCTTTACAATGTCTTGTACTATTGTGCATGGTATATTATTGGAGCATTATGTATCACTATTTATCTTTGCTTGTATTGATAGTATGACATTAATATATGTATATTTTCATCAAATTTCTTAACTTTTAAAATTTGAGAAATCAGTAAATTTATCCTGTAGCTTCTGCCATTAGAGTGGAAATAGTTATCATTCTTCATCCCTGTGAACATTAAAATCTGGCCATTTTAAAAAGGAAAATAGACACAGTAATGGGAGAATGAAATTAATACATGTAGTATTGATTCATTTGAGTGTGAAAATCAAGTGTTTATGTGTAAAACCAATTGAGTACCTGATCATAATTGAGTCCAAAATTTCCATTGCTAAGATAGTTGTTAAGTGAGTCACACCTAATTTTACAACCTTTGCTATGACTGTTAATCAAATCATTGCAGTTAAGTGAGTCATGGTTATTAAGTGAATCTGGCTTCCTCCATTGACTTTGCTTGTGAGAAGCCAGCTGGGAAGGTTGCAAATGGTGATCCCATGATTCTGGGACTCT
The DNA here is from genome assembly GCF_051295495.1 of Thamnophis sirtalis. NCBI lineage: Eukaryota > Metazoa > Chordata > Lepidosauria > Squamata > Natricidae > Thamnophis > Thamnophis sirtalis. The sequence continues at coordinate 70,305,104 of NW_028261385.1, read as the reverse complement.
GGGACAGTGCAATTGTCATAAATAAGTGCTAGTTGCCAAGCACCTGAATTTTGATCATATGATTATGGGGATACTGCAATGGTCATAAGCGTGAAAAGTTTTCATAAGTCATTTTTTTTCAGTACTGCTGTAACTTCAAACAGTCACTAAATGAATGGTTGTGTAAGTCAACAACTAGTGGCAAAGCTAGCTTCCAGATACAGGTAAAACAAACCTGGATTAGGAAGTAAATGTCAAACAGGAAACGAGTCATAGCTAATGCAACATCAGCTTTTATTGTCTCACATGGCATTGCCTGGAAAGCTTATAAATAGCAGCCATGAAAATCTACAGTATGAGTCATGGTTTTGTTTTATAATTGCCATATTTCTTGTTTTGTTGCAATTAAATAATGCACTTTGGCCTTTCTATAGATTCTGGTTTGACAAGTTGCATGATTGACATTTAAATAGCTGTTGGAAAAAGTATGCAATCGGTTTAGAACTGCATACATTGGGCATGCCTTTTTGCATTCCATATATTCAGATATTACAGGCTTGACTATTTAGCAAGAAACATTTCCTTTTTCAGTTGTGATCTTATAGTCCACTAGCTGGATATCCATGCTTCACTACAAAACTGTAAGGAGCCCAGGCCTCTCCTGAGTGAAGAAGTGGAACTGAGGTAACGGAATATGAGGCAACTGGCAGTTGGAACAGAGTTCTTTTCAGGTGGGGAGGGGGCTGGTGTCATCATTTTAATACAGTTTGCTACAATTTGACCCAGTATATTTAAATATTTTTGTGCCATCTTTTCATTTATTTATTTTTTTCTGAAATAGGAATATTATTTTTAAATAATTTGTTAATATTATTAGCAACATTGTTCCCTAAATATTTAAAACATTTATAGTTTTAATTTATTGGATGCCTCATTCTGCCCTTTAATAAGTGGGTAGAAACCCTTAACTGAGTCTTCTGAAATTAACCAGTAAACCTGATGATTCTATAGATTTTTCCAACTCCAAATATCATAGAATCGTTCACAGATTTGATTCAATAATTTAATAAATTTGTATAGCTACCTTTGTTCAGGATGATGTAGATCACGGGTGTCAAACTCGCGGCGTCACGTTGCCGTCATATGACATATCACAATGTTTTGAATAATTTTGCTGTTTTTGATTTATAAATCATCCTTAATTGCCTAGGGTACCCATCAAATTGATGTAGGTTGTTATCATTCAAAGTTTACTGGCTTGCCCCCCCCCCCAAAAAAGGATTAAACTGTGAATACTTAGGATGCATTTGAAATAATATGGGAAGCTGTCAGGGTTTAATTTATTTCAGTATTGTCAACTCTAAGAGACAAAGGCTTGAAGCACTTAAGTGGCCCCCTGCCATTTACGTCTGCAGTTCACATTTTGGATAAAAGTGTTGTACGCATATTCATTACCTTAATTATACTATAATACATGTGAGAAAAATTCTATGCATTTCTTAATTTTGTCATCTGTTTCTCTTACCACAATTGTCTTGAATAAGATGTTGGGTTTGGACTTAGTTGAAATTCTTAACTGACTGATAAATTCACATGATGCCACTCTGATAAATGGGAATTATTTTTATGAAGGATGACCAAAATCATGCAATAATAAGGCAAATACACTATGTTTTGTAACAGATGTCCTTGAGTCTGGCAACCCTCGGGTCATGTTTGAAATTCATCCACTAGGGGGCCGTGAAATTACAACCAGGCTGCAAAAATGGACGGCGAGTGCACGTGTACATGTATCCTCACTTGCAGGAGCAAGCAGGCAGTACGTACATGTGCACTCCATTTGTGTGAATGGCAGATGTGCGGGTCTGCTGCTCACACAAATGGAGCTGCATGCACTTGCCTGCTGCTCATGCAGAACAACCTCCTCTTCTCCCTCGCCCCACTCCACCACACTGCAAAGCTGAAAATGTTGGGGAATTCCATGCTACATAGCTTCCTCCTTGGAAGTGCTATAGAGATTTTAATCCACTTACTCTTGATTATACACAGATCAAATATTAAAAACCATAAACTTGAGTCCTGTTATTCTCTAGTAATAATTAAAATACCCCACTACCAATCAGATTGGAAACAAAATTTAATTGTTAGCCTCTAGAGCAGTGTTTCTCAACCTTGGCAACTTTAAGTCCTGGGGACTTCAACTCCCAGAATTCCCCAGCCAGATTCTGGGAATTGAAGTCCCCAGGACTTAAAGTTGCCAACGTTGAGAAATACTGCTCTAGAGGCTTGTAAAAAAAAAAGGCACATTTTAACCACTTTTCAAAAGGTGACTAAAGTGGTTTATGCATTTTATAATGCAGGATACTTAACTTATGAATGCAAATCAAGCTGATATTATGCAGTTTAACCCTACAACCTACTTAGAGTTATAAGAACAGCCATTATCTGTACCCCTTCCCTGACTTGGATTGTGAGCCGCCCTGAGTCCCCTTCGGGGGGGAAAAGGGCGGCATATAAATGCAATAAATTCAATTCAATTCATTACCAATATTCTTGAGAATGTTGCCATTTATGAACATATCCTGTTTGTGAAACAAAGGTCACAATCGTGGAAAGTTGTTATGTGTCACAAGGTAATAGCTGGTGCATATATATAGAAAACATGGTCTTGCAATTAAAACTATTCTGGCTATACACACAGCGTCAGTCTGTACCCTATGAGGATGTAACAACTACACAGAATAATAAAAATTATCTCTACAATAGATAGCTTTGGACTTTACTCTATAAAGCTCAATAAATTGAAATCAGCATCTTGAATTGAACTTAGAAACTTATAGGAAGTCAGGGCAGCACCCTCAAAATAGTTGAATTATCCTGTAGCTACGGTATCAGCAGGTGGACTGATGCATTTTGTACCAATTGCATTTTTGAATTAGTCTTCCAGGGCCAACTGGAAGAGAGTTTACTGCAATAATACAAGGCTTGAAGTACATCTGACTGTGTTTACATTTCTATGTATAAGCACATCTTACCTGGCAGTGCTAGCAGAAACGTATGCATACATACATAGACAAATGAGGAGAAATTTCAAAGCCTTCCACAGGACATGGCTGCTTTTATGATATCAAATAGATTTTTTTTGCTATTCTTCTACACTTTGCAAAGCATGTGTTTCGAATGCTTTGCACAGCCATAGCTTTTGGTTCATAATAACAGATACGCAGATGAAACAAATGTGTTGATTTGGAATTCAGACCACAAATGTTCAAATGTCACTTCTGGTTTTTTAGCAGTTCACCTGTTATTCACTGACTTTTTGCACGTATAAAGCTATTGAGTGTTATTATCAATAGATATAGAGATAGCTAACAGTGGGACTGTTAAAGCATTTTTATCTGCTTTGCTTGCCTAAAAGACTCATGTTGCATATCCTTATGGAACATATCTCCTATTCATTCTGAGGAGTTTCATAATTTCTTTCTTCACTCAGTTCAGTCTCTTCTAATTCAGACTTACGCAGTTCAGGAACTCATTGCTCTCGCTGTCTCTTCATAATAGAGGACAGTCCACCATAGGCTCTTAGATGTAGATGGAATTTAGGAACTTAAGATTTTGTTTCCTTCCTTCCTCCCTCCTGCCTGGACAAACTTGTCCTGTAGTTTTCTTAGAATAATTTCACAAGTGGCTTGCCATTGCTTTCTTTCGAGGGCTCAGTCAGAGGGACCCTACTGGTTTCGTGCCTAAGATGGCGCTAGAATTCACTGTCTCCTGGTTTCTTCACCACTACACCAGACTGGCTCTTTGGGTTTTTCTGTGATCACGCTGTTTCCTAAATAAACTTCAACTTTAGTTTTCTTTTCTGTAAGCATCGGAGCAGAAGTTATATTCCTAACTACATTGTTAAACAATTATTTTTGCCACATAAAGCTGTTTGTTACCCAGCAATAAGCTATTGGGCCCAGAGCAGAGAAAAATTTAAAGATTATGAAAAAAGAGGTAGGGTTTTTTGTTTCAGTTCACAAGTGCTTACCTGTCTGCAAGAAGGACAGATCGATAAGGCAGGATGGGCAGTCTCTAAGGAGAGCGGACACTTGAGATGCTGAACAACAGGATGCCCTCTTCAGTTCTGCTGTTTAATTTCCCCCTTTTTTCTTAAGATGATAATGATTGTGTCTGCTTCCCAGAGCTATGTATGTGAGATGGCAGATATATAAATGTAACAAATGTAATAAAGTAAGCATATACCTTGAATCCAAGTTAATATCCTTTGCATTTGTTCTGTGCTTTTTGTATCAACAAGATGTGAAAAGTATTGCTCCTATGCCTTTTCTCTTTCGCTCTCAAAACAAGGAGTGGAGTAGAATAAATCCTACTTTAGGCTTGAGTAAATGTCTGCCAACAAATTACCAATAGGATTACCAATGTATTCAGCAATTTATATAATTTAATAGTTAATGTAAGGATTTTTTTTTGTCACTTCTGCCACTGCCTTCACTTTTTTCTTAAATTAAAGCAGGAAGGGATATTCATTAAGACACACATTTCTCTTCAGGTAATCTGTGGGAACTATGTGGAAGGTAGGGACAAGGTAATGTATTTTTCTATACTCCTGTCTTTCTTTTCATTGCTTTCTTCATGTTTAAATGGAAGAGAGTTGGCTGATGTCTTACAGAAAGCTTTTGAAATTAGCCCAAGGACTGCATTAAATTAAGCTGAATGCTCTTGATGGCTCAACAACTACTCATTGCCCTTCCCTGGTATAAATCCAAATGATGATCTGGTATCTTCGTGGAAAAAAATAAGAGTAACTTATTTAGAGCCAAGAAAAAAGGGGGAGTGCTCTGAGGTGGCTTCTTCAGCCATACTGACTAGGCGTGCTGGGAATTACAGTTCCAAGAATCTGAAGGGCACCAGATTAGGTAGTTTTTTATTATGTGATGCACAGTCACGCACACAATGATTAGGTGGGTTGGATTTATTAGTACTAATGACTCTTAGTGTCTGAAAAAGGGGTACTCTCTTGGATAATATGATTTTATCATTTGCATACAGCATTAGATTTGTGTATGCTTGATTGCTCACAAAAATCATAAGAGGAATTTTTAAACACAAACAACCCCACACTTTAATTTTCCATTGAAGAAAATGTGTATTTCTGTATCTAAAAGCTTCAATCCTCAGAAGATTCTTAATTGCTATAAGTTTTAATAATTCAGAAGTAGTATTGATCGTAGAGATGACACTTGGACTCCAAGGTGGGCAAAAGCTCTGGCTTTCTTTGGAGACAACATGGTATCAGTCGAACTCTAACGTCATATCTAAATCAGCAGGTTAAGTTCAAATATTACTTTTTTATTGCAAGTTCATGATCACCAGAAATACCAACATTGTCTTCAGGAGCCAGAAGTGGAAAATTTAAAGAAAAAAAAAATCTTTTGAACAACTATGGTAAAAGGGGGGAAATTAAAGAAAAATCCTAAAGAAAAGAATTTTTGATATAGATTCACAAGTTTAATTAGATAGTACTATAAAAAACTCATTTTAGGACAATAGGAAGAGTGTTGTTCTGCGTGGCTTGTTCCACTTGAAATAGTTTAGGTAATCAAAGGCAGCTTGATGATTTATGATTTCTTGAAATAGTGTCGTAGTAAACATATTGCTATTTGAATAAATACATTGTTAGTTACTAACAAATTCAGCATCTATAAATTTAAAATTACCTGTTAATCTTGACTGAAGATTATTTTGGGCAAAGAAAGCTTACACTTTTGTATAAACCTCTTGATTTTAAAATTAGAATAGCTGCCAAGTTCTGAATTGTACAAATCTCTTTTTTTACAGTGGAATTGGGCTTTATTATAAAAAGGTAACGCACCGAATAAGCTAATGGTCATTACAGTTCTATATACCATACAAAAAATTAGACCTAATATTGTGTTTTTAAGGCAAATGTGAATGTTCAAGCTTTTTGAAAAGTAAACTCCCATTCCATATGACCTCCTTTAAATTCAATCTGAGGGTATTTTCAGAAATGGACTATAAAATGGCATAAGATAAGCATGTATGTTTAAACTCAGAAAACTGACTTAAAAAATTCTGATTCAGAAGTACCAAATCCTTTGACTATAATCTACAGATTAACTTCAGATATATCTAGTAACTAGCTGGATACCTGTGCTCCGCTATGAAACTATGTGATTGGGCTTGATAAATCGACACTTACGGCTTGAAAATTAATGAGTAGTTAAGATTGGCTTCTCCTCTCCCCTTCTCTCCCTCAGGCTTGCCTCACAGAAGCCTCTCTTCTTTAATCCTCCTTCTCTCCTAAGGCTGGCCCCATTGATCCTCCTATCTCCTCCTCTCCCTCAGGCTTGCCTCATTGATCCTTTCCTATCTCTTCTCTCCCTCAGGCTTGCCCCACAGAAGCCTCTCCTCTCCTACCCCCTTCTCTCCCTCAGGCTGGCCCCATTGATCCTCTTCTATCCCCCTTCTCTCCCTCAGGCTTGCCCCACAGATGCCTCTCCTATCTTATCCCCTTCTATCCCTCAGTCTAACTCCTTAGCATCAGAGCGTTTTTCAGGTGGGGAGGAGGAGTAGAATGTCTAAACTCCCAGCCCGCAGGCCGGATGAGTCACATGCTGGCCATGCCCATGCCCACGCCCAAATGGCAATTGGAAAAGAGTTCTTCTGATGGTCATTTCAAAAAATCTTTTCTTAGTGAGCACTTAGAAGCCAAGAGGAACATACATGCCAAATTTCAAGTTTGTAGGCTTTACAGTTCTGGAGATTTCGTAATGATTCGTGAATGGTATTTCGCTTTTATATATATAGTTTATTACATCTAGGCTTGCTTTTGGATGAAACCATATAAAAGGGTGGGGGGAACCTCAGTTTCAGAATAACTTTATTTTATTAACGGTCTCATGAAACTGAATTTGTTTCTTATCATGTTGGCCTAAAGATGATAAAGTCAAATAATAAATTAATTCTTGCTCTAAAATCTTACTAGGTAGCTTTCTCAAAACTATCCAGAAAATCAAAACTCTGAATTTAAACATGATTCCTCGTGCCTGTCCTTTGCATGAGTTAATGCATAATAAGAAGGCTCCACAGGAATGATAGGCTGCTGATATGCTGTAACAAAAATTATGGGGTAGGAAATACATGTTTTGTTGTTTATGTCTAGCAGTAGAAAACTTACTAAGTATTTTAAAAAAAACAACCAAACTAAAATTGAATTGTTACTGATTTGAAGGATGAGTGTCTATCATTAAATTTGATTTTTCAACTTTTTCTCATAGAAAATCAATGCAAAATACCATGAAGGGCTCTGTCAACACTGTAAGGAGGTCCTGGAATGGCGGGTAAAATTCAACAAGTATAAACCATTAACACAGGCTAAGAAATGGTGAGTAAAATGTTATTGTAATATATTAGAAGCCATATGGCCAGTCCAGGAGGTATAGAAACTTTTAATCAGTTGTGGCCTAAGAGAAGGTAGATCAGACTGTGTAGAGCCCACACACCCCTTTTTAAGGGAGAAAAAATACTTTAAGAGTCAACTATACTAGAAATATGCATTGTTATGTACTTTTGAACAAGGTGCACCAGGGAAAGATTACCATAAAACTAAAAATTACTAAAAATTACTAAAAATTGTAATTAAGCCAGAGCCATACAAGATTTCCTTAACCTAAAGTAGGTAAATAGTTTAAGTATGAAAATGCCTCTTTAACTTCCTCAAGCCTACAGTTTATCAATAAGTAACAGTGATTCTTCCAGTTTTTAGGGGCAGTTGAGAAGCAACCTCAGGAGACTATGATTTTAACCACAAAAACAGTGGGAGGTGATCAGTCCTTTCTATGATAACAAAGAAAGCAATTTTTTGCAGCTTAAAGGATAGTTTTTCTGTGCCCTCTGTTTGTTCTAAGATTTTTAGAGGTGTTTTTTTAATTAAAAAACATCTAGGTTTTGTAACATGCATTTCTGCCAAGTGCATCACTAGGTGATTCATGCAAAGGAATTGTAAATAACCTTTGAGCTTAACTCTGTTTAAAATGTCTTATCAGTATTATTCAAGTCTCTTATTTTCCAGTGGAAGGGAAGTGTTCAAAACAAGCATTGTGTCTTAATTCAATCCTGTACATAGAACAAAGAAGAATATAACTTTAAGAAGCGGCTGCACTTCATTACGGATATTTTTTTTAAATGCTACCAACAAAGTAGTGTGAAAATTACTTAGAGTTGCATTAATGGTTCTTGGCAAGCTAAAAAAGAAATCTTGCAAGACAGGGACTACTTGTATTTGCTACACATGTTCCTCCTGCAACATGCTTGGCAAGGCCTTTAAACAGATTTGCCTCAAATTCTTCTTACTCCTCGCTTCCCTTGAATTCTTTTCAGTCAAAACACAAAATCACTTATGAATAGGATTATCTGCTGGCCAGAAAAATAAAAGCTCTATGATCAGCTCTGGCAGTTTATGAATATGCCTGATATAGTTGTTGCTAAAAAAACCCGTAGAGAGACTGGTTGGCAACTGCTACTAAATATTTAAATCTGTCAGTTTACAGTTTTAGTTTAATAGATACTTCAGAAATTAAGTATTTTCTATCAAATGGTAAATATGGCCAGAGAAATGGACAAAAAGTTTAATGACAGATGCACTAGACTAGAATCTAAAACACATATGTCCTGGTATTGTGAAGTTCACATCTATAATCTAATCCACATTTGGAAGTAATTTCAAAATTCTTTGTTCTTGAGTTCAATTTACTCTGTAAGAGATTACTTTACAATGTATGATGAAATTTATTTAATAAAAAGATTGAATAATGTTTGTACATGTGCATAGATATAAGTTCTTTGAAGGCCTAGCCATTGATTTTGTACATCTCTGTATTTTAAAATTGTTGTCGTTGGTGTTTTTAAAATACTTAGAACTAATGAAGATTAATTGCAGATAGATATTTTTCTTTAAATATATGTTTTATTCATTTTCACATTCCATTTTACAGTCACTTATATACTGGATATTTGCTATAAGAAAAGAAATAAAATAAAATAAAAAAGAAAACACAACTCATCATCATTCACAACCCCACCTGACACTTCCATCCTCCATACACCCCATCTTCCCCCTCCAACTTTCCTTTCCTCCCTCTAACACTCCCCTTCCCTACTTCCCTTTCCCCTCAAACCTTCCTTTCTCCCCTTCCTCCTAGCATTCCCCTTATGCCCTCCTTACATTCCCCTTACTCCTTCCTTACTCCTCCCTCTTCTTTCCCTCTACCTCTCCCCTTGGTGTGTTCCTTTATTCAACTCTTATTTATTAATATTGAACTATAATATGATAAAAAATAAAGAGTAAAAAAATAAAATAAACCAAGGGAAAAAAAATATAAAGAAAGAAAAGAAAAAAGAAAGAACAACCGTATACAAGTGCATTCTTCTTCTTATTGAAACTATATTAGCACCCACCCACCCACCCCCCATAGATCCCCATCCCTAATCCCCCCGACTTCCCAGGGCCCACAGCAGATAGATATTTTTATGCATAGATTGAATGTATGGTTTGTGCTGGCTACTTTAAACATCATGTATATGGTAAAGTATGATCAGGTGCTATCAGTTTTTGCCAACTGTATAAATAGAAATAAATTGCCATACCATCTCAAAGATACATTGGTTTTATTTCCACTTTAAAATTTTAGTAAGTATCTACGCAAACAACATATTTTAAGAACAATTAACAGTTTGTTCAAGAACATTATGAAACTGAGAATTGCTAAGGAATTAGGTATTACAAACTTCATTTTCTTCCCAGAAAATGTATCTTTCCATTACTTGCGTTTCAAAATTTCTAAACATTTTTACAAATAATATCTTTTTTTAAAGTATATACTTGGAAAAATTCTATTTATGATTTCACAGGTTGCTTTGTGTCAAAAGAGCCATATGAAATATTTTAATTCAGCTTTAATTCTTTTTCTCTTAATAGCATAAAATGTCTGCAAAAGACTGTAAAGGATTCTTACCATATTATCTGCAAGTCATGTGCCTGCGAACTAGAGCTGTGTGCTAAGTGTGGAAAGAGGGAAGACATTGTGATTCCGTAAGATTTCCTGTAACTCCATAAAATTATTTAACAATTATATTATGATACCTAATAATTCTGCCTGTCCTATGAGGTCATTAAGAGATGGCCTGCTTAAGATCTTGTCACCAGAGGCGGGGATATTGGGTTAGAGAAGCCAGGACATTTCATCCGTGGGACCTGGCAGCAAGTCATCATGCAAGGTCCTCACTCATGATTCTCACTTAACTATGGAAACAGGGACTGCTGGGATTACTGTTGCTAAGCAATCTGATCACATGACATCACCACATCACTTAGTAATGGAAATTTACAGTTAAGCAAGGACTTTCTGTACTGTGTTATGTGCTGCCAGAGTCATTTGATCTGGGTTTCATACCTTTTTTGTTCAAGCTGAGGAGAGAAACCTCTTGTAAACTGGGTGTGTACTCCTACACATGGGTCTTTCTCTTCTGCTTGGAGTGGAAGTAGAGGCCAGTGCAAATGCAGTGAAAGTTGAGTGTATGATGTCGTTTTGGTTTGAAGTTTATAATCTATGATTTTGGTAAAATACATTTTATACATGCATTCTGTACATACATATCTATATTAAAAAATATGTGGACCAGTCTTGCATCTGAACACATGATTACAGCTGAAAACATGATGGCTTTACAGTATAAGCAAGATGGCAAAATATTGTTTGGATGTTACTGTTTTAAGCAAATATAATAATCAATGGCTGTATGTGGACATACGGTAGTAGGCTTAACATAGAATGCCCTGAGACTTTTACTTCCAGTTTGTGATGTTCAGCATATATGATCTAGCTATGAATATAAAAATATTCCATAAAACTTAAAGCTAAGAATGGTAGTTGATACCAAAGAAGGCAGAATTAATATTCAAAAGAATTCTAAGAGGCTAGGATATTGTACTGAAATTAATAAAAAGAGAGGTATGTAAATTAAAATTTTGTGTTCAGGTTAGGAAAAAAATAGACATAAGTATCAGATTAGGAGATCTTACTTGAGAATAGTATGGTAGAAAAGGAACAGGGTATCTTAATCGACCATAAACACATTGTGAAACAACAGCTACTAAAAGAAGAAAATTAAAGGAAGTTTGATGGGTTACCAAAAGTAACAATTCCATTCCAATCAACATTAGTTCAAATGTGGAATACCCTATCCAGCTCTAGATGACTTAATTTAAGAATAAGTTTAATGAACTGGACTGTGTGTTCAAGAGAAGAGCAAATCGAAAAGTCAGTACCTGAGTACAAAGAGGGGGTTTTTTTATCCCCCAGGCCTGTGACATTTTTCATTTCATGGGGTTCCTTGTCCAGATCTGTCGTAGCTCCCCTTCAGTGTCTCTGTAATTCTTCAAATCATTCGCATTTCTAGTTTGAGATAAATATTGTTAAGTATTGTTTCTGTAAACTGTTAAATAATCAGCAATTTATCATTTAGAAGTTTAAACATTTAAAATAGTATTTAATAATTATATTTTCTCTCCTTTGGTGAGATATACACATATTCACAAAAATATATGGTGTATTTCTACCAATAGCTGACAGCTAAAATTATGGACGGTTTTGCAATGTGGAACACTAAAGAGTTTTAGATTTTGGCAGTGTCATTATAGAAGCAGATCGTATCTCTTGTGTCACTGGTGAAGTGCTGCCTTGTACATGAACACTCTAGGTAGAAAAATGTTATGCTTGTACTGGCATGTCTCCTTAGCCAACCTGAGACATTACTTTGCTCTGTCTGCCCCACCAAGCTCCAGGTTACAGTCTGTCCATTCTTACATTAGATTTGTGCCACGTGGGGGAATACATAAAAGTTCCTTTTCCTTTCCTACCAGTAATAAAGTCTGACAAATATTATTGTCTTTCTTTTTTCATAGAATTCAAACAAATCTGCAGCCTACTGAGCAAAGGCCTTCCCAAAACCATGAAAGACAGAATAATAGAAAAGATGTATTTGAGAAAGATGATGAAACAAATTTAAGTGGCTTGGAAGATGAAGATCTGGATTTACTCACATAGCACATTAAAAACTTAAACTGAAAACTACATGGATCTAAATGATTTCGTCAAAACAAAGCTTTTGGGCATCATTTCATTTCTTCCTAAATGATTTGGTGGACATTTTTGCTGTGTGTGGAGTTCATGGCATCTGGAAACAGTTTTCACAAATCTTATGATTCCATTTTCTTCAAGAACTAAATTTGCTTAAAAGTTCTGTTGTTAGGATAACTTTTTTATTTAATAAGTTAAAAAGCAACAGGTATGGTATCCTATATCTGACTTTAAAGTATTCATTGTTCCTCATTCTTTTCCTGACTCCTGTGCTTTCTTTCACTTACCTTATTCCTTTTGTTTATAAGGCAAGTAACTCCCCACTTCATTTTTTTTCTTCAACAATTGTTGTTTCATCTTTTACCTTTATTTCCGAATGTATAGTACTTCCTCTGCCAAATTATTGTCTTTAAAGAGGTAACAGCATCACAAAATCACTAACGATTTGGGCCAGAGCCCATCATATTAGAGGGAAAGCAGAGCTGGTACATCTCCTTGGCTAAGGGAAAAAGGGCTTCACCATCTTCAGTGGCCACTCATGCTGTTGTTTCTCCTCTTGTTATAAGAAATCATAATCGAACATTGGAGGAGCTTGAGCTGCTGCTTCTTTTTTTGCTGCTTTTATTTTTGCCTCTTCTGCCATTAAATTGTTTCTCCCTCAATCTTACTTTAACACCACGGAGAGTGTAAAGTAAGCATTGTGAGAGCATTTTGTAACACACACACACACACACACTAAAATGCATAATAAAACACATAATAAGCAGAGGCCGGTAAGATCCATTCTGTGAATCCTATACCCAGAACATGAAAGAATCTAGCCCTTTTACTGAAAAACCTTTGCACGGTGCCTAAGTACCAGGAGCCCTCGTGATGCAGTGGTTAGAATGCAGTACCATAGGCAAACTCTGCCTACAGCCTGGATTTCAATCCTAATGGGAATCAAGCTTAACTCAGCCTTTCATCCTTTTAGCCTTCCAGGTAGATAAAATGACACGGATGGTTGGGGACAATATGCTGATATTGTAAACTGCCCAGAGTGTGCTGTAAAGTTCTATGGGGCAGTATATAAGTCTTACATGATAATTGCTTTTGCTAAGATATAGTGGCCATACTGGTAAAGATTAAAAAAACATCAAGACAAGTAACAGAACTTTTCTAAATTGTAATTACTTTCATTTGGGAAAATGAAACCAGTTGTTTTACAAAAAATGTGTTTTGTATCATTCCTATCCTTGCTTTGGAGAAAATTAAAGAAATTATAGTATTATAAGAGCAGTTTGGATTGTATTTGTTGTGGTGAGTTTAAAAGCAGCGATGTTACCTGCTTAACATGTAAATATAATATGTATGATGAGAGTTTTGTGCCTTGCTTGCCCATCACCACAGCAGACAACTGGAAGCTTATATTTTGATATTGCTTATTTATGTATTTGTTCTAGTTTAATAAATGAACATGGCCTTATTGATGATCAGAGTGATTTCCTGAAGCAAAACTATCTTATAGGTACGCAATAATTGCTGCTAATCTCCACTCTGAAAACCTAATTTGACAAAAGTAGGAAATGAATTTTATGCTGGGATATCAAACATTTATATGTTAGTACCAAGATAGGGGGAAAGGCATGATAGTAGTCTTCCCACGAAGAGATTCAGCCATAGGGAAGGGTTTGCTGACAAATGCGCACTCGACAAAAGCGCGCCGACGAAACCGTGGCGAGAAAACCCCGAGTTCTAAATCGCGCTGACGAATGAGCACAGAAGCACGCCAACAACAGTGCGCCGACAAAAGTGCGCCTTCAACAAACAAGTAATAACCGCGAGTTCTAAACCCAACCCTTACCTTAACTGAAATCCCCAAACTTAACCCTTACCTTAACTGAAATCGCGCTTTTGTGGGCGCGGTTTTGTCGGGGCATTGTTGTGGGCGCGTTTATGACATCACTGTTTTCTCTCCACGGTTTTGTCAGCACGCTTTTGTGCGCGCATTTGTCGGGTCACGATAGGGAAGAGGGTGCATATTTATTTTTTACAATATTCAAGGTTAAGACAAGAAATAATGGATGAAAGCTTTATAGAGGATGATCCAAATCTGAACTACGGAGAGATTTTCTAACAGTGAATTATCTAAGATTGAAAGAGCCTACACCCTTATGGAAGTCCCATCACTGGGGGTTTTCAAGAAAAGATTGGGCAGTCATCGTCCAGGATGGTATTTGGATTTCTGCAATCCAAATGCAGAGGATTGGACTAGTCCACCTCCAAAGTACCTTCCAGGTCTAGGATTATTTTGTGATCACTGTTTTTCAGTTGGAGAGTCACTTGGTTGAGTTGGGTGGCTATAGAAAAAAAAGAAAAGAAATTGAATAAATAAAAATTAATAAATTCTACAAATGTCTGAAGGAACATTTTCTTCCCCTGAGAGTTGTGGGGAAAAAGAAGAATTGACAAATGATCACCTTTTTCCATGAGAGCAACACACTCCTCTTCATGGAATGGATCAACATTTGACTCATGCATTTTTATTTCTATTAGATTGTCTCCTTCCAAAGTGAGAAAGAGTGAACATTTCTTAAGTTTTAAAAAAATTATCTTAAGTCCTAATTAGTAAGGCATCATTCCTTATGCAGAGCTGTTCAATAGGGTTATCCATATATCAGAAACTTTTTAAAATTATTGGGACTTCATGAATGAAAAAGGTGAGGGCATGTTAACGAATAGACAACAGTTGCTGTATTCATGTAGGAGCTAAAGTCTCTTTTCTTGCCGAGTCATTCTGAGACATTTACAACCGTACTATTAAAAATGCAGCAACAAAATCAATTGCATTTTACTGCTGTACTATGTCTATTAAGTATTTATATTCCACTCTTGAAATAATTTCCAGTGTAGCTTGGAATTCTTAAAAAAAATACAACCATAAAGCAGCAGCATCCAGCTGGTTCTATACTCCATAGCCAGCACTACAGAGCCAAAGGGATCGATTTTGGTAGTGATTGGATATAACTTGGAACCGGAAGCTAGGCAGATGGAAGTTGTGCCATAATCTCAAATGTCCTTGAATGATTGGAACTGGAGTCACACCAGTAATTGAGGGAGGTTGTCCTGTGGCTGAAAGATCTTTCCCCTTTGCAATCCTTGTTCTCCCAGACAAAAGGAGACCAGGGGAATTTATGTCTGTAGGAGGCAACTTGCTATCACATTTAATGCACTTGCTATAGCCTCATGAAGTAATAGGAAATCAGCATACCAAGAGACATATGAACACATTCCAACACATCATAGTTGAAGCTTTTGCTGGATATAAGGAGGAACAGAAGAAAAACCGGGGAGGAAATATTGGCTATCAGTCTTGGGGATAGAAGGAACAAGGGATCCATATCAAGTGGTGCGAGCACTCAAGGGGCACTTTTCCTACAGCCTTTTGTCTTGCAAAGTTCTCAAGGCTTCCTGAAGATCTATTAGATATGAATGCAGAGGTGATTATTTGAAGGAACATAAGTCCCTGTGTTTCTCATTCTTACACCAGTATTTTAGAGGCGTAGCACTTTAATATCTATGCAGATACACGTTTAGTGTTTTGCTTTCCATGCTGCCCACCCCAGTTATCTCTCTGCTTCCTAGGAGACTTTTAAATAGAAACCTTACTGAAGGGACAGATTATATCTGGCTTTTAGCTTCTTATCCCTGCCTTTACAGATAAGTAGCAACACCACTTGATTTGTACCTGGAAATGAGCCAAGGATCAGAAATAACTCACAAACATTGGTTATCTCTTGCTGGTTTTTTTGCAGGGTTATAACAAGATCTTTGAGGGTTTTGCTAAGATCTGGCTTGCTGGTGGGTAGTAGGTATTGCTTGCTTTTGTGATGATTGAATGCCACTCAGAGTCTGCAAGATAAAGCAGCATAGAAATATTAGTAATAGGAAAATACAAAATAATACCAGGTTTTGTTTCTTAATCGTGTTTAATTTGATCATGGCTATATTAAAATTCGTAACTTGAATGTTTGAACCATGTTGTTGCAGTCTTATGTACCTCATTAGCTTAACAGGGGAGTAAGCTATTGGGATTTTTGTGATATTGTTACATCTGACACTCCAGGATAAGCTACTTAATATATATAGAGAGCGATTTTAATCTCCAGAGGCAAAACTAAATTTTAACCATCTTTACCATAAGGAGAACAAACCTAACCTATACTAGTCAGAAATATGGATCTCTTATCAACAGAGCCTTTGTCTTTCCTGGATTCACTAAGGTTTGGCTGATTAAACTACCTAGCTCCTTACTAATGGCAGGCATGAGTAAAGCATTTCCAGTGCTCCAGTTCTTTTTTATGTAAGAAAAAATAGAACTGGATGTTATCATGGGAATGAGATAAATGCTATGAAACTAACAGATGCAGACATTCCTTCCCTAAAAAGAAAATGAGCTGTGAAATCAACAATCCTTGGAGCATTACAAAGTGCTCTCAGTTGGAGCCTGCCAGCCTACCCAGGATATAATTTAGCGGCTGGTACCAGATGCCACCAGGAGAATCACTCCTCTTCTCGTGGTTTAGGATATCTATTACATTGACTGAGGCATTTTCTGGGCCAAATCTTGGCCTGAAGTCTGATTCTTTTTCTGGATCATTTTCAGTTAGCCTTCAGAAGTGGCAAGACTCAAACAGCACCCACCTACTCCAGCATTATAACTAAAAAGCAGTGTTAATGACAATAGTTTCAGTCTTAAAGGTCTAAGGAGAGTTTTGCACTAGCCTCTTACAAAGCCCCATTTGAGATCCATGAAATTACAATATTTGTTAATTCCAATGTTCAACTAGGCAAAAATTCCAGAGTCACAGCTAAAAATATTGAGTCACAGCTAAAAATATTACACTATGCAAAGCAATGTTGAACAAGAGTAATAGTATTTCAATCAAGTTGAAATACTTTTTTCAGAATTATTTTTTTAAATAAGACAATGCTAGTAGTTTATTGTTTGGAAATCTGGCTAAATAAGAATGGGACATTGGAAAAATGCCCTTAAAAGAAAAGGTCAACTATTTTTTTCCCCTTGGGCCCCTTTAGACATTGAAAACAAGGGAGGAAACTTATCTCTTCATCATCTTTATGTCAGGTATTAACAGAGAACAAGCACATCTAACTAGAAATGTTAACAAGAAGTTGAGAAACTAAAGTTTTTACTGTTCTGTGCAGTGATGTTTACTCTAGAGGCTCAGATACATTTGACAAACTTCCTCCTAGCAAGCAGTCATACTGCTGGGAAAAATGGCTAAAGACATGGTCAAATACACTAAAGGTGAAAGGAAATCCTGACAAGGTCAGAAAAATATGTCACAGAGCAAGCAATCTCTGAGAAATAAAGGGCAGCTTTTGCTACAATACGAGTGACTAAACTTAATAGTTCAGATGGCAAAGCAGAGCAAGCAGATGGCACACCAAGCAGGACAAAACAGGAATTGGGAGGGGAAGAATAACGATTTTTCTTCTTCCTGCAGTGTGACATTTTTGTTATCCCTTACCTATGTCCGGCACAAACTTTCCATTAAAAATTGTTTCTTGTTTCTACCATTGTTGACTGGGGGAGCCTCACATGACATACAGCATAAGGCCAGTTCACAATGTTCAAGCAGCCTTTTTTACAGACATTAAGAGGGAAATGCAGAAATTGTCCAGCTCATTCCAACTGCATCATCACAAACCTATACAATGATACAGTTAACCTTCCTTCAAACAGCTAGTCCTTGCTTGCCAATCACAATTGGGACTGCCAACTTTGTCATTAAGCAAGAAAACCATTTGACCATCCCAGACTTACAACATTTCTGCCTCTGTCGTTAAGTGAATCACTTTAGTTGTTAAGCAAAACATCACATGGCTACAACTTGCAATTTTATTGCCAATTTCTCCATTGACTGTTTGTCAGAAGCTGGTTGTGAAGAGCCCGAATGGTGATCACATGACTATGGGATGTAGTAATGATTGTAAATATCCATCAGTTGCGAAGTGCCTGAATGTTGATCATGTAACTACAGAAACCCTGCAGTGGTTATAAATGGGAGAATTGGTTGCAAAGCTATTCCTTTTTTCAACTGTTGTAACTTTGGTCATTAAACATAGCAGACAATAAGTGAGGATTATCTGTAATCCTGTGCAGAGATGGAGACCATGTTCTGGCTGTTTGCAGAGGTTGCTCATCCTTAACTGAATGGTTTCCAGCTCTTCCAGTTTCATAAAAATGTTCTGTGATACATTTAAGCAACAAATGGTTAGACAACTCAACATAGAAACAACTGAACATGACCACTTTTTTATATTGATCTTAGGGAACCTAACCTCATATTCCACATTTCCAATGGGAAAGCCAATCACAATATGTGGAACATAATTATTTCATAAACAATGAGATGCAAACCCCCCCCTCTCTCTCCCCCTCCCTCCCTCCCTCCCTCCCTCTCTCTATCTCTCTCTCTCCCTCTCTCTCTCTTCACACACACACACACACACACACACTTTTAAGATAACAATTACAGTTTAAGAGGCAGATGATAGAGATTTGAATAAAGGAGCCTTTCTTAAAGGATTTTCTCTGAATTGTAAGCAGCAGAGTTAAAATATTAATTCAGTATCAGATTGTCCCATTTAAAAATAAATATTCATAGTCTTTGATAAAGAGTATCAGCTATAAGTGGGCAGCAACAGAAAGTTATATTTGGAATAAAAAGTGGCTTGATCAGAAAATATAGGATGACAGAGAATTGTTATTTATATCTACACAACAAGAGATGATGAAATTCTCTTTTTACAGTTTAACGAACAGGATAAGAGAAATAAAGGCTGGAGAATTCTGGAAGTTGAAATCCACAACTCTTAAAGTTGCCAAGGTTACACAACCCTGCTCTACTATATACAAACAGTCTGAGCTTAACAAACTACCAGTATTACACAGACAATTTCAAATGGAAGCCCCCCCCCCCTCTATTGTCTCTTCTGTTTCACTTATTTCTGTGGATTTCACTTCTGGGTTATTCCTTGATACACACTGCGTCCACAGACCACACTATACAAAAACAACTCTAGGAATGCTCATAAACCTCCTCCTCCTCCTATATTTAATAGAATCTGCCTGTGCATGTGTTTACAGCAAGCATGCCTACATTTAGGTCTTTTAATCAAGCCTCAAGCCTCTAAACCTGATTTTGGTCCCACAAAAACACCTCTTTAATCCTGAGACTATTGCATACAACCGACAGATAATTATCATCCAGTCTCTAATCTTCCTTTCGGGGAAAGCCTATTGAAATTAATCTCAGTTTAGGTACAGAGCATCTAGAGGAAATGGATTATTTGGAGTTTTTCTGGTTAGGATGCAGGTTTGGGGAGGGTGTGGAAGAACTAGTTCTAATACAATTGAACATAGTCCATGTTATCCCTATCCATGTTGGAGGCATTGTGTTGCACCGTTTTGCTCAATTGGCAAATTGTGGGAAATAAGTGGTTGTCCAAAGAGCCACCTGTCTGTGACGTATCACAAGACTTGGTCTCTCCCATAATCTTTAAAATCTACTTGAAACATTGGAAAAGCTGATTTGGCATATTAACAATAGACTAATGTTAGGTATTTATTTTTTATTTATTTGGCAAACGTATATAGCTGCCCATCTGACAAAAAGTTACTTGGGGCTGCTTACAAGCAAAATAATAAAATCATATCACAATATAAAAAAAGAATAAAAACATTTTTTTAAAAAAACCCAAGACAGCAGGAGGACAACCCTCATTCAGCCTCACTTAACCCCTCTGCAGCTTGCCATGGGAGTCTCAGGTTGATGGAAGAACTATTTTTCAAGGCCTTCCAGAAGGCTAACAGAGATTAGGTTAACCTCATGTTGGGGTGGATTGATGTTCCAGAGGATGGGGCGAAGTAGACAAGGCACATCTGCCAGGTCCCACTAGATGGGATTCCTTAATAGACAAGACCCAGACCGTACCTCTTCTGCTAGATCTGATGGGATGGGTAGATGTAACTAGGAATAGAAGGTCCCTCAAATAACCTGCTCTCATGTCATGTAGGGGTTTAAAGATTAAAATCAGCACCTTGAATCCCACCCAGTAGCAAATTGGCAACCAATGCGGCTTTGTGGAACAGAGGTAAAATGCTGACCATCCTAAAGACACACATAACTGTCCATGCAATCATATTCTGCATTCGCTTACAAGCTTCTAGAGATGCTCTTCAAGGGCAGCCCCATGTAGCGTGGATTACAGTAATCTATTCTGGAAGTGACCAGAGCCTGACTTAGTTTGGGCTGCTCAGGTGGTTCTGTCAATATCTTGCCCCAGCATTTAGAGGCTGGGATAAGATAGAAAAGGCTGAGGCTGAAACATGACAAGGCAGAATTATTGTTTGTTTATTCCTCATGGCTTCGGTAGTGTCTCTTGATAGAATTGCACTTTCTGAAGAAACAAATTTATGAATTGATCTTTCTGAACTCACAGCTCTTGCTGGATGGATAGGTGTAGAGGCTATGGCTAGGAATGTCTTTGCCCAGCTTCAACTGGGACACCCCTAAAGCCCTACATGGTTTAGCTGTAGGTATCCCCCATGACCATGTGCCTCACCCAGTTCTAATGTGTCTGCTATTTAGCTCCCATGATAATTTATTATAGTTCCTCATTGTTGTGAAATTAAGGGGACAGAGATTGCAAACTGTTTCTCTTTGACAGGGCAAGTTTATAGAAATTCCTGCTCCCAACATCTTAAAAATCTAGGCAGCATACTAAAAAGCAGAGACCTCACTCTACCAACAAAAGTGTGCATAGTCAATGCTATGGTTTTCCCAGTTGCAATGTATGGCTGTGAAAATTGGACCATAAGAAAGGTTGAGCGCCAAAGAATTGAGGCCTTTGAACTATAGTGCTGGAGAAGATGCCTGAGAGTCCCTTGGACTGCAAGGCAATCAAACTGGACAGTGCTAGAGGAGGTCAACCCTGACTGCTCTTTAGAAGGCCAGATCCTGAAGATGAAACTCAAATACTTTGGCCACCTAATGAGAAGGAAGGACTCACTGGAGAAGAACCTGATGCTGGGAAAGATTGAGGGCAAAAGAAGAAGGGGATGACAGAGAATGATGTGGCTGGATGGAGTCACTGAAGCAGTAGGCGTGAGCTAAAATGGACTCCAGAGGATGATAGAGGACAGGAAGACCTGGAGGAACATTGTCCATGGGGTCACAAATGGTCAGATTTGACTTTGCAACTAACAACAACAACAACAACATCTTATCAGTTCTTCTTAAGCTTTAAAGGTAAGGATTCCCCTCACACATATGTGCTAATCATTCCCGACTCTAAGGGCGGTGTTTATCTCTGTTTCAAAGCCCAAGAGGTAGCCCTATCCGAAGACATCTCCATGGTCATGTGGCGAGCATGACTAAATGCCAAAGGCGCACTAAGTGCTGTTACCTTCCCACCAAGGTGGTCCCTATTTTTTTACTTTCATTTTTACATGCTTTTGAACTGCTAGGTTGGCAGTTCTTAAGCTTTAGGAAATTATTAATATTGTACAAACTTCTTTAAAAGGATTTTGATTGATATCATTGTTTCTTGTTTTTAATTGTTTGCTGATATTTTGAACAATTTGGTGAACTGAAGAAATATTTATTGATGCTGAATGTCTCTGTCATCCAGGCCATAGTTATCTCAAAGATGCTTTTTACTTTAAAAACTGGACCATTTTTTCTTTGAGGAAGAAGAAGAAAACATTTTGCTTCTCATCCAAGAAGCTTCGTCAGTTCTGATGGCGGAGAGATGGAAGGATAGGTACTGACAGATGAGATTGGATGATGGGGAAAGAAGGATATGTTCTAATAGGGTGGTGGTGGGGGATGGAAGGATTTTTCTTCCTCAAAGAAAAAACAGTCCAGTTACCTTTTTTTTGGAGGGGGAAGCACCTTTGAGACATTTATTAATGCCCTTACCTTATTTAAAACAGACATTGAACCTCAGTTATTTGTCACTTGATCACTTTTCCTGATCTCTGAGGAAAAAATATCATTTTATCCAATAGTTACCTTTTTAGAAAATACAAGAACAAATATATAAATCTTAGCGCTATTCTTGCTTCTGCACATGTGTTTTATATTTGTATAAATATGTATATTTACGCACTTGGACAGTGCTACTAAATAATTACATTCTTCCCCAGTTCTGTTTAGAGAAGGGGGAATATATTGTGAATTTCCACTGAATCTGTTTCTTTTATAATGTTATGGTATGTGTCATGCCAACTTTCCATTTTTACATTGTCTCATTTCTTATATCACATTGGCTTTTGTACTCTGTAAAAGACTGTGATTATATTATGGGTGATATATTATTGATTAGTTTATGAGGAAAACATAATATTTATTGCTGAAGCATTTGTAATTGAATCAGAAGTTTTAAGCACGTTTTCTTGATTCAATCCTGTGCCAGTTCTAGTAGACATTTAGTACTGAACTCCTGTTTTTAAAGAGTTTCCATTCAGTGGCCAATCTCTCGCATGGCGTTTATATGGGTTATACAGTGTTATAATAAGCCCTAGCAGCTACTTTTGGTATGTGCTTACTCTGACAAAGTTAAGAATAACACAGCAAATGCTGAAAGTAGGTTATTGCACATAGTCTGAAAGAGATAGAGTTTGGTATAAAGCAGTACATATACACAAAAAACACAGAGAGGGGGGGGGAGAGAGAGAAAGAGAGAGATTGTAAAGTTACAACAATATTTACAGTGGGAGCTCCAGTCACGACAGGACTTCAGTTGGCACCCGATTTGGTCGTGACCAGAAGGAAGATTGACTGCGCATGCTCGTGCACACAAAAAAAGACCTGGAAGGGAAAATTGCTGCGGCAGGGAAAATCATTGCAGCTATGTTTGATCGCCACCTGAGAATGTGTTCATGAACAGAGTGAAACATTTAGTGGATTTTTTTGGTCGGCACCCGATTTGGTCGTGGTCAGAAGCGTTCGTGACCCGAGGTCCCACTATATTACTGTATTTCCCCCCATCCAATTCAGTATTAATTAAGAAAAAAAATGGGAGTGATAGGGAGAGAAGAGCATTAATTGTGTAGATACAATTAGGGCAATATTTAGAAGAAAAATGTGAACAACAATCCGTTTTCCCAGAAACGATACAAATTATTTATAGTTAGCCTAGCAAGGAGGAGCTAATATGAATTCAAAGATGTTATTAACTTTCTACGTTTTCTCTTAAGTATATCTTAAACTGTTTTTGTTAAAGATTTATACCTTGTATTGGTTCTGGGAAGTCAGGGTGGGGGAAGGTTAGGGGCTTGTGGGGAGGGTGGGAGGGAGTGGAGTTTACTAAGCTGGAGGAGGGATGTTGGATGATTGTACATGTATACTGTTATTTTTTTCTTTTTTAAGTATATTGAAATGGAATTATAAATACCATCAACACAAAAGGGATTTTGCTCAGATGCCGAAACACATTAAGTGAATCAGAGGAAGAGTGGGAAGTAGAGGAAAGATAGAAGAAAGATAGGAAAAGAGGGATAGGAGGGAGGGGGAAGGGGGAAGGGGGAAGATGAGGTGTATAAGGAGGTGTGGTAAAGGGAGAGAAGAGAAGGAGAAAGGAAGGGGAAGTAGAGTAGAAAATGATGGAGGGAAGTCAGGATATAGAAGAGTTGGAAGTAGAGGAGAGCAGAAGATAGGAAGAGAGGGATAGGAGAGAGGGGGAAGGGGGAAGATGAGGTGTATAAGGAGGAGTGGTAAGGGGAGAGAGTAGAAAGAGAAAGGAAGAGGAAATAGAGTAGTATGGAAGCGGAAATACACCAACGAAAGGAAGAGTGGGAAGCAGAAGGGAGAAAAAAGTGGGAAGGGAGGGATAGGAGAGAGGGTAAGGGGGGAAGATGAGGAGGTTGAGGATAAGGAGGAGTGGAATGTAGAGAGAGAAGAAGGAGAAAGGAAGGGGAAATAGAGTAGGAAAGGAAGAGGGAGGGAAGATAGGAAATAAGAGAGAGGTAGAAGAAAGAGGTGTAGGGAGAGTAGAAGAGCTAATAATGGGTGTTAATCTTTTTGGGGCGTTGAGGACAAGAGGAACTGATGTAATTACTATTTAATACTATATGATATTGGCTATGTATAGTATACATGTGATTGTATGTTATGAAATTGAAATAAAAATATGTTCAAAATAACAATCCGTTTTCCCGAGAAACTAGATAAATATTGTAGATCTTTATCTATACCATGTGAGTTTAAAATGATCTTTTTGTATCAGGCAAGTGTGTTTCTACACCAGAGAAAAACTTGTGTGATAGTGTTTCAGTATTACGAAAAGCCAAATAATTGGAACAGAAGCAGTTTTTGACAATAAGCTAGATGGAGTCTCATTCAATCACCCTCTCTCCATCAACTTTCTTCCTTTATTCTGCTCTTTAAATAAATTGCAGATGGATGAATATACTAATTTTTCCCTTGTGTTGCTGTGATATGCACTCAGAAAGAAACCATCCATTGAAGAAATGCAGCTTGCTGCATCCATCCTTACCTCATATCAAGAAAGTCTATTTATCTTTTACATTGATAAATGTAAAATAAAATAGATAAATTACATTGACTGCTACGTTTACGTAATAGTCAAATAAACCATGGCTTCATGCAAAATCAGGGTCCACCCAGTCACTTTTTGCCATAAACTAATCCAATCTAGGGCTAGCTTGATTAACCTACATTGGATGAACCAGACATCGTCCTCCAAATATTTCTGAACTAGAATGCTCAGGAGCCCGCACTTTGGATCATGCTAGTTGGAGTTGCAGGGAGCTGTTTAATCAACCTCTGATAAATCCCTAATTAATTGTGATTGTTCAATGGTACTGGCTTGCAATCTCTGTGGCTCTCATCTCATTTGTTCCCTGAACTGTTTCTTTCAAGTGGAAAATGAGTAATTCGTTACTGATTAAAATAAAAACATTTGGTACAAGCAGATATAAAATAACTTTTTTCCTTATGCATAGCTGATGAATAATTAAGGATTGGGAAAACTGGACATGTATTTCTTGCATGTGAAAAGATTAACTGATGCATTTAATAAATATGCATTTCTTTATATAGTTTCTAGAGTCACTTCAAAACGAGAGGGGTGGAATATAAATTTAAAAATAAAATAAAATAAATAGCTTCTACGGAAAACCATTTTTTGTTTATTTGTTTGAAGGTTTAAGTCTACCTATTGTCTTGATTCAACATTTCACATTATATGGTTTCCCATCCCCTTGTCTTATGAAATTTGTGTTTTCTCCTCCCACTCCACTCCACCTTCCTTTTTCTTAATCAATGTGTATATTTTGTGCAGAATTTCATTTGGGACACTAGATGTCACTAAGAGGCAAGAAAACATTTGCTTAAGGCTGTCTAACTGTAAGAATTCATTAATCTCAAGATTAATGACAGTCTCAAGACAGTCAGAATTCCTTTGAATGTGTTATGTGTTATTTTGTGAAAACTGGTATGATAATTCCTAAATAGTGAAGCACTATATTTGTCCTCACTAACATGAATACTTCCCTCTCCCCAAAAAAAGCAAATATGTATATGTAATATCTGACAATGCTCCTATATACAACTGTCCTATTTCATACAAATGAATGGCATAAGTGAGATATAAGAAACATACTTCTTGTTGTTTTTCACAATATGTTTTATTTTGCCATTCTAAGATGAAAGAGATCCTTAACTGATTATAGACATATTCGGTTTTGCCACTCACAAACAAAAACTAAAGGGAAACAGTTTAGAGCCAATCTACCCAATGAAAAGAATCCCATGGTACAACTTTTTCTGGACAGTTTCTTGTCCAGAGTAAAGGTAGTCCTTGACTTACAACCCTTTGTTTAGTGATGGTTCAAAGTTACAACAGCATTAAAAAAAGTGATTTCTGTGAGGACTCGCCCCCCCACACACACTTTTCAGATGTCAGTTCTGAGCAGGATGAATCAGTCCCAGGCACTCAGGAGGGAATTCGACCACTGGCTCCAAGCAGCCAGCTGAGAGTGATTTTGTTGAAGCACAGCTGCAGCAGGACAACCCTGAGGCTTCAGATGGAAAAGCATACAGCTGAAGGCAGTCAGTGATGAGGAAGAGGAACTGCCTTCTTGCATCTGATCCAAGAACACGTAGGGCAGAGAAAAGACGGGAGCAGTGAAGATCAGCCTGGATAGTCAAGAGCAGGAAGCCTTGTTCCTCTTGATGGGTTGCACCAGAAGCTGGCTATTTAAACAATGTGTTCATTTCTTTTCTTTTTTTAATAAAAGGTTTTTTTTAATTTTAAAATTTCAAAACAAACATAACACAAAGAATCCTCCTTCTTTACATACTGTGTATCAGTTGGTTAGAAAAAGCTTTCCACTGTTGTCACAAAATTCGTATTAATTCAAGTATTTTAAATCAGATATTTTTATACATATTACCATCATCATACCGACATTTTTATTTGACTATAATTGTTTAAACGTCCTTCATCATAAAATGTACCAAGATTTAAAACCTGACCACATACTGGCATTTCATTTGTTATTTCTAATATCCTCCAATAACACTATATCCTTATGGCCTATTCTGACTAAACATCAATAATATTTAGTAACAAAAACTTCTAATCCTCCTTTCCAAATCACTGTTTACAATTTACATCCAATTTCCTTATGTTGTATGTATGTATGTATGTGTGTGTGTGTGCATGTATGTATGTATACACACACATATACATATACATACACATACATTGTTATCATTATCCCTCCTTCATTTAACTCTACCCATTATCATAGCATTTCCCCCCTAATAATCAAGACCTAGCTAAATTCAACTTAGTTCTTTTTATTAACTTTTATATATAACCAAATAATTTATAATCTTCCTTTCATAGGTACCATTCAATATTCATATCCAATTACTACTTGTTATACCAATACATATGTATACATTATTATCATTATCAGTTGTTTATTTAACCATATATATTGTCACTAAATTTCACTAAATTTAACTAGTTTTAGATTATATACTTTCATCTATCAGGCTGTATCTTTCCAGTAGCAAAACAATCTCATGTCTTCTGCCATTTGTAGTATCCGTCCTCTAATCATCTCCTTAATCAAATTTGCCTGGACTCCTCTTTGCAACGCATTGCTTATTGAGTCTCTCATGTAATTTTGATTCCCTTCTTCTGTTTCCTTGATCAGCTTATCTTTAATTGTCGGTGGTGTTATCAATAATGTTGCTAATAAAATTTCTCTCTTTAAATCCATAAATTCTTTTTTTTTCTTCTTCTGTATCTTGCCATCTGGGGTAGAGTTCACCCCCATTTAATTCCTCTTTCCATATTCCACTCTTTCCATTTCCAGACACAAACCAATCACCATAGATATCAGCAGATTTGATTTCTTTGTGGTCATTTTTCTCTTCGGTTTTTAGGATTCTAAGCTCCACTTTTTCCACTTGATAAACATCTCCAACTTCTTCATCATATTTTACTGTTAGATGCTCTAGATTTTCCAACTTCTTCTCCATCTTCTCAAATGTGTTTGATAATTTCTGAATTTCAAACATTATCTTTTGCAAACTTAAAGCATCTTTCTGCTGTTTAGGTTGTGCCATAATTTCCAGCTGACAAATACTGCTGCTCTGGCTTGAAGGATTTTTACAAGGTTAAACATATATTCACAGTAAAATCTTCTTTTCACTTTCTCTGGTTAGAGATATAGTTCAAAAGGATACTTGTGTAAACAATTCATCCTTTGGTTCTTATCACTCTCTATAAACAAACTGTGAGACATTGAATTGCCAAGCCAGACTGTTCAGTGAGGAAAGTCAAAGTGCTTTGTTCCCAATACACAAGCCTCCAGCCTCCGAGCAGCAGCACTAACTTTCCCTCTGTTTTTAGAATTCTCTTTGTTTCCTTCTTTTCTTTTCTTTTATATTCCAAGTTAAAAAAATAAAAATCAAATTATTGAGTTGTCAGCATTCCAAATATCATGCAGAATTAAATCAGAGTCCAAGTCACAGCTATCCTTAAAGTTCCAATTTAATAAGACAGACATGTTGGCAACAAACTGTGGAAATCCCAATTCTGAAAACTTCCTGGGATTCCACCCAGTTGAAAGTTCATGATCTTATACCCATACCCATAAATCCATCACATGGTCCAATCTTCTTCGGCCATGCTGGCATCTCCACCCAGCTGGTTCCTGTCAGGTGCAGAGGTGCGGAGACAAAAGATGACCTTGGGCTTCTAGAAAAGAATGACAACAACACATTCCACAATTCTACTCCTTTCTATTCCCCCCTCCCAACTACTACACTAATGAAACAGCATAGTGAAATAATAGAAAGTGTGGCAGGCCAAAGATCCTAAAAGGAACATAACTACAGGCCTGACAGAAGTAAAATAGAGAAGAAAAAGAGGAAAACACACATAGTAATGAGGAAGGAGAATTTTAGTCCATAGGTTGCAAAAATAATAATAAAAGAAGATAGAAGAAAACTTAATCCATTCATTTTAAAAGCCTTGCATAAATTCCATCCATAAAAATAGCATTTAAGAGCAAGATAGCACACTGACCAAAACCATTCAAAACTTAATTCTGCCGCTTATTTCTTCTGTTCTCATTTAAATTAATTTTAAGTTTTTTGTAGACAGTCTCTTTTAAAACAGTAAAAATTCCTCACTAGCTGTAAACACTTTCTCTTTCTGTTTCCTTCCGTTATGAGCCATCCCAACTTCATCAGCCATGGGGCTGTGCTTTTATCGCCAGCTAGAAGAACTTCTCCTGGGTCGATCAGGGACTTTGTGGTGTCCCTGAGATTAGCATGACGTATTCTTCTCTGCGGAACGGTTTAGGTCCGATTGGACCATCCAGCGATAAAAGTTTTGGCAGCGATCTTAGAGCATTGAGATTGCATGTCCGTCTCATAGTGACGTTGGCTCCTCCTTCTTCAACAATGTGTTCATTTCCTAGCTGCATGTTTCCTGGTAGTTGTGGTTCCTGCTTTGACTTGGATTGTTCCTTGTGAACATGGAGGGAAGTAAGTAGGGGGTTCCACAAAGTTCTGTCTTAGGCCCAGCACTCTTAAATATCTTCATAAATGATTTAGATGAGGGAATAGAAGGGGAACTTACCAAATTTGGGGATGAGACTAAGCTGGCGGGAATAGCTAACACCCTAGATCAGGTGTCAGCAACCTGTGGCTCCAGAGCCACATACAGCTTTTTCGTCTCGCTGCTGTGGCTCCCTGTTGGCTAATCCCACCACTTGCTGAGCCTGTCCCTCACCCTCCCAGTCACTCTTCACCTGGTCTGAAAAGGTAAGGGCAACGGTGGGGGATAGAGATGTGCTCCATATTCCAGAGCAGGAGCAAAACATCCTTGTACTCCCTATTATCTTGCAGGTGTTTCTTCCAGCCGTTGTTGGTGCTGTGCACACTTCGGTCACTCAGGGAGGTGCACGACTTGCGGTCTGCCGCGAGACACTGGTCCAGCCCTGCTGTGGCCGATGCTCTGCATCGTAATGGGCTCCGGGAGGAGGAGATGCCATCTCCCCCATTGAGAAGGGTGCTAAATTTAACTGTACTGGGCAAAGTGCTGTGAGAGCAGTGGGCAGGCCATGGAGGCAGCAACAGCAGTGGTGTTGGCCACAGCTGAGCCGGGCTAGTGTCTTGGGGCAGAGAGCAAGTCGTGCATCTCCCAAAGCGACTAAGGTGCGTGCAGCACCAACAAGGACTGGAAGAAGTGCCTGCAAGATGAGGCAAGTACAGGGGTGCTTCATCTCCCACCATTGCCCTTACCTTCTTAGGCTAGGTGAGAAGTGACTGGGAGGGGAGGGTGAGGGGTGGAGCCAGCCAGTGGTGGGTTCAGTCGACAGTGATCCACAGCAGGGAGATGAAAGAGCTTCATTTATCTGGGAACCTGAAATGACTCTTGATTTATATCATATGCAAAAAACAACAACACCCAACCCTCACCTGTTTTTGGAAATGGTTCAAGAGGGAACACACACACACATGAGAGAGAGAGACAGAGACAGAGACAGAAAGAGGGAGGGAGGGAGGGAGGGAAGGAGAGAGGGGGGCTGTTTCCCACAGGAAAGAAAATACCGGGAGCCACAAAACCTGGGTAGGCATGACTGGGGGGGGGGTTCATGTGACTGGGAGGGAGTCAGTGATGCCAAGTTGACCACGCCCACCCAAGTTTTGTGGCTCCTGGTGTTTTCTGTGGGAAACAAGTCCAAATGGCTCTTTAAGTGTTTAAGGTTGCAGACCCCTGGTGTACACTAATTTACATTTGATCTGTAATTTCTTATTTAACTTACATGGGTTGAGCAGGAACAGCCAAAGGACCAGATGTGGTCCGAGGGCCCTAAAATATCTAGGTCTACTTTATGTCTTTCTTCTAGCTTCCCTAGACCAGTATGGATCTGGTCCAGAATTCAAGGTTAGGATGTAGGTGTTACATGATCAGCACAGCCATGACTCCTGTCCTGTTCCATTAAGGCAAAGTCACAAAAGAAAACATTTATTAAAGCAAGATTTAATTTATAGCATAACAAAAGAGGAAAGAGAAAACCAGAACATTTTGTGGTCAAAAAACAGGAAATAATGTTTCCAAGACCAACAAACCTAAAATCAAGAAAAGGCAACTTCAAGACAAACTCTTATTAGTTTCTTATATATACAAGCTGTTCACCGTTTCTAAAATCATCCACCCCTGATGAGTCTTTGTCAGCCCTTTGAGATAGGCAATACTATAAATGGACAATAGAAGACAAAAAATGGCCACAAGACATCAGAAATACTACATTATTGTTATACAGCAGGGGTGTCAAACTCATTTCATCCTGGTGGTGTCATGTGATGTATTCGGACTTTTTCCCCCTTGACTAAACCAGGTGTGGGCATGGCCAGCACGTCATGCATCTGGGCCATGGGCCGGGAGTTTGACAGCTGTTGTAGGGCATAATTGCAGAAATTCAGTTATTCAATTAATATACATTGTACGGGGCTGGTGAACTGTTGGCTAGTTTACCACAAAAACAAACAATAACAAAGGAAATAACAGACAACATTAAAATAGAACAACTCGACATGTAAAATATCAAATGGTGACTAACTGGGATAATTTTGAAAGCCTGACAAAGTTTCTCTCCGTCCTTTCTTGCAACAAACACAATCGAGGCAGTGTTGTTTCAGGGTTCATTCTCATGTACTTTCCTTTTCCAGAATTAAGATGGTGTGTGTGTGTGTGTGTTTGTGTGTTTGTGTGTATTTATGTATCCTCCCCTAATGGCTTCTGCATATTTTTAACAAGGTTATGTTTGCATTTTTCTTCACATAAATGAACAGCAATGCTGGTAGGAACACGAATTCCTTGATAGGGACTGGTCTATGACCCTAATAAAGGATTGATTGATATGGCACCTGTCATAAAGTCAAGAGAGAAGGGCTGAAGCTGTGATAATTTACAATTTGAGTTTGGCTCTGAAGTCACAAGGGAAATTACACACATCCTCAAAATCACACGCACACAAACCCAAAAAGTTGAAACTGAACATAGAAGCGGGAAACAGCAAACCACTTTGCATTGTTGCTGGGAAAATTATATAGACATGACTAATATATAAATGAATTTGAATATTAGATAATAAAATTGCCAAGTTAGAATCACACTTCTGGTTCCTAGGCAAATGTGTCAACTGTTATGGGTAAATGTGGAAATGATGACAACGCCAGATCAATGTTTCAGGGAAGTATGCTTACTCATGGAAGTTTGATGGTGCTAGCATTAAGCCAAGAGTTATTTTCTTACAAGAAGGCATACTCTTGAAACATGGAATATAAAAAACATGAATAAAGATAAACTGAAACCATGAAAATGAACCTAAAGCCTACTACATTGGATGCTTTAGCAATAATAAAGCTAGGGGACTGAAATAAATAAATCAGATGATTATGTGATATTGCTTTCACTGCATGAAACGATAGGAAGAAATGGAGTAGCAATGATATAAAGAAGGTTGTGGTTAACCATATGTTTGACTATAACCCAGTAAATAACAGATTATATTTATTAGAGTTACTGGATATCCCATGTACCTCAGTACTGTACAAGTGAATGCAGTTAAGGTATTATAGTAGATAGTGAAGATATTGAACAATTCTATGCCAAACTACTAAATTCATTCAACTATATTAGTAGTACTGGCAATACAAAAGTTAAAGAACGGAGGAACATGGAACTTTAAATAATATTGTAAGGTAAAGTTGTAAAACTCAGATGTTACCAATGAGAGAAATATGTAAGGCTTTTTCCAAATGATGCACTGTAAATAGTTATTAAGACTACCACAGACTTCAATAAAAATGCAGGAAGAAGCAATCGACCCATCGGGTCCCAAATAATCTCTCAGGATGTTTATCAGCAGTCAAAAATTAATATATTTTGGGAAAAGAATGATGGACTAAAAATGACTATGGTTGACAAGACTGAGTGAAGTAGAAGGAAAGATGATGCATAAGATTGATAGAAATCAGTGTAATGTCCTGAAATAATCACAGATTATCATATAGACAGGTTAGGGTGTCCAGCATTTTCCCATGTAATCAGCAAAGTTGACGTAAACATGCATAATATTTGTAAACACAATTTGATAATTGTTTTTGTCAGCTAAAGTAATATTTTTCAGTAAAGGACAAGAAAGAGGGCTCTTGAAATTTGTTCAAATATTTTTACTTTTTTTCTTATTTCACTTTTCTTGGATGTGTGTGCATGAGATTATGCACATATATACTGTATATCGATCAGTACTCCATACAGCTCGTAGTACTCTTCAACTTAC
Source organism: Thamnophis sirtalis (assembly GCF_051295495.1). Lineage (NCBI taxonomy): Eukaryota > Metazoa > Chordata > Lepidosauria > Squamata > Natricidae > Thamnophis > Thamnophis sirtalis. Next base: position 70,272,050 of record NW_028261385.1, on the reverse strand, counting down.
AACTGATTGCTTAGTGTCTGATTGAACTTACAAATGGACTTTCCCAAAACCTCCTTAATTTTGAAATTATTATGACCACACCTCTCACCTCCACAGTTATACGATCATATTTGGGGTACTTGACAACTGGTTCACCATAAGAATTGTCACTGTTTGCAGTGTCCTAGGGTAAATATGATTGCTATTTTCAATGGGGGTTTTAAAGCTGATTTCCGGAATTTACTTTCAGTTTCCAGCAAAAAATTCCCATTGGATAAAATGGATTTATTTAGCAACTGTGACATTTACATAACGGCCACGGCATTTCCTTAACATTCACAATAAATGCTGAAAAATTGGGTCTGGTCACATGATGCCTGCAACAAATTACAACTATTATTTTTTATTTTTTTGTTAAATGTATATGCCTTCCCATCTCAATACCTGAAGTAAGTTCAAGGCTCAGCTCCTTTTTAACATATTGTAAAAAGTAATGTGTATTGCTGATCTTTGACCGTAATAAAGATTTATACTTATACTATACTACAAGGCTCAGTTATGGTTGTAAGTCAAAGAATAACCTATACCTTAGACTGTATGATTCTGCGCAGTAGATAAAGATATAAAGTTAAACTTTATATAACTTAAAATTCATCAATTTGCCAGTGCAAAGATAATTCCAAAGGCAGGGTTCCAAAGTTGGGGGCCAGTAAAGAGAATGACTATCTTCAGTCTTACATCATCTGATCTGACGCAGGCCTGTTTAGAGAGGTAAGTAGGAACCACACCAGTGGTGGGTTTCAATTTTTTTTAGAACCTCTTCTGTAGGTCTGGCCTGCTTTGTGGGAGTGGCTTGTTGGCCATGTGACTGGATGGGAGTAGCTTGCCGGCCATGTGACTGGGTGGGAGTGGCTTGCCAGCCATGTGACTGGGTGGGCATGGCCAACTTGTAAAATGTGGTGAAACTCACTTAACAACACTCTTGCTTAGCAACAAAAATGTTGGCTCAGAAACTTGAAGCACGCAAGCCTTAAAGCTGTCAAGTTACAAGACCCTGCACCCCTAACCCTTTAGAAAAAAAACAACCCAGGGGTGTTCAAACTTGCCACCTTTAAGACTTGTGGACTTCAACTCCCAGAATTCCTCCTCCAGTCATGTTGCTTCAGGAACTCTGGCACTGAAGTGTGCAAGTCTTAAAGCTGTCAAGTTACAAGACCCTTGCACCCCTAACCCTTTAGAAAAAAAAACCTCAGGGATGTTCAAACTTGACAGCTTTAAGACTTTAAGGTTTAGATAGGACTCTTAGAGGTGGGCGTGGTGATTGGTGAGCCAGCCAATCAGTGAGCGGTGGGCAGGGCAAGCATGGTGTGAACGGGTGAGGGGAAGGAGCTGGAACCGGTTCTAAATGGCACGGTAGATTTGTGGAACCTCTTCTATAGAAGAGGTTAGAACTGGCGGGAACCCACCCCTGAACCACACTCATAGACTTGCAAGGTAGATCAGGTTAAGGAACAGACATCATGTAGGCCTAAAACTACTTTTACTGGAATGGCCAAAACTAACAGAATCTTGCAAGTCTGGTTGTGTTTCCCCTCTTTTTGCCTTCATGTGAATTAAGAAGGCATCTGCTTTAGTGTTCTTGTTTATCTCTATCTTTATATGGGCTTAATTCACATTTATCTCTTTGTTGCCTAGGTAACAGATCTTCCTTCAAGGCCATCTTGTATATCACCTACATATGCTGAGGAACTTTGGAATGAAGCCATATCTATGTACTACTGAAACTCTTGCGTCTGTAATCTTTAACAGGGCAAAGCAATGCATCACAGGGCAACAGTTTCTGAACCACCATAGTTGAAATGGGCTAATGTATCCAAAAGAGAGGGCCCGTGACCTCCGTGGGATCTAAATTTGGCAAATATATTGCTTCAGTGCTGCTGTACTGCCACACCACTACCTTAGTTCAGTATATTGGTCTCACCCCAGCCCTCCAGGAGGTGGTCAGATGTGGGCAAGCAGGCAGAAAGCTAGAAGTCCCTCCTGCTCACACTGCTTTTTTTGGCTACCTGTGGGGATTCTGTTTCTCTGCTTAGGTAAGAAAATGTCTCAAGAAAAGCATAATAGAGTAGGTCACAGGTTGCTTAGTAAAAATGTACAGGTCACAATTAGAATTTTGAATTGAATTTAGAAACCTATCATTAACCAGATGTTAATTTTACATCTGATTCACTGAATCAGTAGTTGAAAGGACTGGCTCGCTCCTCTCACCCCACCCCACACCTTCCAGGAGTCTCCAGGTGGTCTGTTTTGGATGCCAGGTAAGTGCAGAGGTTCTGGGAGGGCAAAAAAATGGGCCTCCTGGAAGTTTTGGAAGTCCAAAAATGGGCCTGTTTCCGGCCTCTGGAGGGCCTCTGGAGCCAGTGGGAGGCTGTTTTTGCCTTTCTGGAGGCTCAAGGAAAGACTTCGGAGCCTGGGGAGAAAACATCCCCCCTGCTGTGGTGCAGGAGGCCGAGTAGGCCACATCCACCATGGCCATGCCCATCCAGCAACTGCTAAAATCTTTCAATCCCACCCCTGGGCAAAATGTCTCTTGTTATTGTCTCTTGTTATTGTATCTGTGGATGCCATCCAACCAGCTCTGTTTCAGGTGACAGGATTGAGAGTGGTTCTGAGGTTTACTTTCTTATCATTCCAGAGAAGAAAAGCAAAATCATTTTATGAAGGAACTGGTTCTAATCAATATGCTTCAGTTTCTGAGTGATGCACACAATTAATATTTTGCCTTTTATGGACAATAGATCAGATAAGGAACCCATGAACCTGTCCCAAAGGTGCTTTTTCTAGGGGCCACTGGACTTTCTTGTTTTTCTTTGAAGACATTTCGCTTCTCATCCAAGAAGCTGCTTCTGCTCTGACTGGATTTGGAAGGATTTACTATTTTTCATTCTAGTCTCTCAACCTTTCCTGGCCAAATGAATCAAGAGGAGCATGGACTTGGCTCACAGGTGATAGAGTTAACCTAGACAGAATCTTATATCTGTGCTGGTTTCCACAAGGTCAAACAAATCCCAGATAACAGTGCAAGGACACTGCCATCATTATCACATTAGATCATCTCCAAATAGCATCTAACTCCAAAGAAATATGAACAAAGAAATTCATAAACATAACACAACAGCCGGTTGGAACATTGTCCCATCTGTTAATTTTCAGTGGGGAGCAGGTTATCCCAAGCAGATTGTTGGACATAAGTCAGCAGGCACAACAATATGATTCATTGGTCTTATTATCACATAGGCTCATACATGGGCAGCTATTTGTGATCATGCATTTCTACTTTTGGTCTTTGACTACTATAACTTTGGCCTTCTTTTTACTTGCATCATTTCTCAGAATTTATCAACAGCCCAGGATTGGTGAGCAATTTCGACCATTGCCCTATGTAACTACAAATCCACAGAGGATAACTAGATGTGTTGTTGAACTGCTCACCATGCTGTGGAAAACTCCTGTAGCACCATCTGGAGCCAAGATGCACCTGAAGTGGATCATTCAAATAAGTCACCCACCCCTGTACAGATTGTGGGCGACAGTGATATTCCGCTTGGCCTTAAAGAGACCTGAATGCAGCAAAGGACGGAGGACAATGTCCTGGCTTTTCAGATCACATACTGTTTACACCAAAGAAAATACCAAGGTCAAACATGGGATGGAAAATGTTCTGACCCAGCTACCCAAACACGACAAGCCCTCTGAAATCAACTCAATTAGGATGCCTAATTAGCAGCCCCAGCAAAAAGTTTCTCTCTCAACGCAGGCTTACAAGTCTGGCTGGAAGTGATTCGTTGTCTGCCACATCTATTCATCTCTGCCCCCTGCCCTTTATTCCCAGAGCTAGGGTGGGGCTTTGCTAGCAGCGGTGGCTCTTCCTTTCCAAGGATTGGCCCATGGATTTCCTCTGCCTTCTGCTCATCCATGCATCAGGCACTGGACCAGTGGTGGGTTGCAGGCGGTACGCCCCAGTACTGGTGTACCGGAGCCTGCCCGGAGCACTGGATACCCTTCCGGTACGGTGCTCCAGAGGGCCCGCCCGCCTGAGCTCCTTACCAGTCTTTTAAGTCTTTAGTATTTCCACGCACGCACATGTTGCATATAGCGCCTGTGTGATGCGACGCTCAGCAGCTGGAGTGTCACAGAGGCTCGCGGAGGCGCTAAGATGCATGCGCACACCGTATACATCCATGTGGATCAGGGATGGGTGCCAGTTCTAACCGGTTTGGTAGAAGAAGGGAGAAGAAAAACAAAGAAAGAAACTTATTTTGCAAAGGAGAAAAACAATTGCTGTTGCTTTAAATTGGAACTGAGCATGCCTGGCTGTGGAATTCTGAGAATTGAAGTCCACAAGTCTTAACTTTAAATTGAAAAGGTGCAGGAAAGAACAAATTGGTTATATGGTTATATGTTATATGGTTTTATGTTTTTGAAGTTTTAGGGTTTGTGCAATATGAGCATTGTGTTTCTAAAAGGGTTTGGATGATTCCCTGCTTGTGAAGGGAGCCAAACTTTGTCGAGGGTCATTATCTCATTATCTCTATCTGGCAGGCATATAGAATGAGCCTCAGGCAGGTTTCTTTGTTAGTAGAGCGAAAGAAAAACAGCACAGCAATTTAGGGCTAGAAGACTACTAGGAGGTCATCTAGTCCAACCCCTTACTGCAGCAGGAAACCTTACATTGTATGGGTTATTTTGGTGCCTCTAACAGAGAGGAAAATTGCCAGAAAGGAGAAATAGTTTACTAGGACAAGACTGCCATGCAGAGGAAGGTAGAGATAGTCCTTGACTTATGACTATAATTGAGCCCAAAATTTTGGTTGCTAAGCAGGAGCGTTGTTAATTGAGCTTCACCACATTTTACCCAATCCATGACATCTCCTGGTGAGTGACATCAAGTTGGCCACTCTCACCCGGTTACATGACTGCCAAGCCACTCCCACAAAACAGGCCACACCTATAGAATAGGTTTTTAAAAAATTTGAAACCCACCACTGATGTGGATGCCGCCGGGCCCATTCCAACCATACCGGTTGGAACAGGATCCGGAACCCACCACTGCACTGGACCCAGCTGTTCCTCCTCTTCCTCATCACCTTCAGGATCTGAGGGCTCAAGACCTGAGGCTCTCCAGACCTGAGAGCTGTTCACTCTCCATCTGAAGGCTGACGGATGGCCCAGGCTCCACCTCTGTCTCCCTCTCTGCCAGCTCCATTCCCTCTTTCCCCTCGGAGCTCTCAGTTGCCTTGATGCTGACCCTTACTCCCATGCCTCTTCCTCTGATTCAGCTGCTGGAGGTGCCAGTGGCCAATAGGCCACAACAGAAGTGATATAACCTGGGACAAGCCTGTGGCTATCATATTGGCCATGAAATCCTGAGCTCCATCACCAGTGTCATCATGAGATCCAAGAGCTGAGATAGGCCCATTGCTGGGTATTAAGGAGGACAGTACTCCTACAAGAGTCTCAGTTTGTCCTATAGACCAGAATCACATAAAAATGCTCACACCCAAGTACTACTTGAGCAATCACCAACATGGTGTCACAAACACTACTTATTTAGCAATATCTATATGTCTGTGTATATATGATTAGTTTCATAAAATCATTTTAAAGCCTTATTTCAGTGCCAGATGTCACAATAGTCAATTTAGCAGGAAATTCTAAATCTAGAACATGTCTTTACTGGCAGCAATTATCCCAAAAACGGAGTTCTGCTTGTATCTACTTCTGTTTGATGTGATGAAATTATGAATTTTGAAATTGTAAAACTGCCTGTGCTTCTATAAGGCCTAGAAGCTTTTTTTCCACAAACTTCACATTTACAAAGTTTCTATGAGGCCTAGAAGCTTCTTTTCACAAACTTCACATTTACAAAGTCAACAATTTCTATTTTAATCAAAACGTTTCTAGTAGTGTACAGCTTTATTTCAGTTTGTTATCAATATACTAATTAGCATAAACTGTGAGAAACACCCTCACCATTCAGAAATTTGACAGAGTCACAAAGTGAAACAGCAAATTTATTGTAAAATACATCCTAGCAAGAGAAGGTGACCGACAAGCAGGCACACCCAAGCATTGAAAAGATCAGCTTTTGATGACTCATCCTTGTCTGCATGATTCCTCCCTTGTCTCCCAATTGGCTGAGTACCACAAGGTTTGCAGCCTATACAAAATGCCCAACAACCCCACATGAATCTCTGCTCCTGTTTACATCTCCCACCTCCATGCTTTAAGCGCCCCTAACCCTTATTTATTTATTCCTTTTTATAGCATAGCCCCCTGGTTAATTTTTGCACTTTATAACCACAAGTCTAGTTTCCATTGCTTCGGTTAGAATTTCCTGCTGTCCTAGGAAAATAAGATTACCTAATCATGCTTTTACTTTGCATACGTTTGTCTGGATGTCAGCAACCTGTGGCTCCAGAGCACTGTTCCCTCTAAGGTGCGTGGCTGCGCGGCCGCGCACGTGGAAAGAAACCCCCGCGCAGCAGTTTCTAACTGCCGCGCAGAGATTTCTACCAAAGCAAACGTGGGGAAGTCCTTTGCAGGCGTCTAGAACTGGCCGCCCGCAAAGGACCTCCCCAGACTTGTTTTGATGAGCCGCCCGTGGCAGTGGTGCCTCTCCCTCCACGGGGAGCACCTGAGCTGGCCCCCGCGTTATCCCTCCCCCTTCCTCCTCTGCCATGCTTTTGAGGCCGCGGGAGCTAGTAGGAAAGCGGCGGAGGGGTAACCCAGAGCCCAGCTGAGGTGCTCCGAGCGGAGGGGGAGGCACCACCACCGCTGCTATGGGCGGGGGCGCCAGCGAGAGCTTTGCCAGTGAAGAAGAAGCAAGAGGACTGGCGGCTTTGAAATGCAACCCCCTGGTCCCGCCGGCCGCGGATTTGATTCGGCGTAAGCGGGGGCTGAACACATGCTGAGCCGACTTTGCGCAGTGAGGCGGAGTAATTCAACCGCCCCCAAAGAATATGTGTGTGTGTGTGTGTGTGTGTGTGTGTGTGTGTGTGTGAGAGAGAGAGAGAGAGAGAGAGAGAGAGAGAGAGAGAGAGAGAGAGAGAGAGAGAGAGAGAGAGAGAGAGAGAGAGAGAGAATTGGATCAAAATTGGTGGCCAAAGGAGTGGAGGGAAGGAAGGAAGGAAGGGAGGGAGGGAGGGAGGGAGGGAGGAAGGAAGCCCTGCCCCCTGTGAAAAAAACTGAAGATGGAGCAGTGAATGAATAAACCATAAAAGCAACAAACAGTTAATGCGTTAGTAAGCTGAGGAGCAAGTTCTCAACTAAGGAAGCAATATAAGAAAGAAATATAAAAAGCTCAATATGCCAAAACACTTATTTTAGTCTTCATTTAATTACTTGTATTGTAGTCTGATGTAACATCTTTTTAAAGTTAACGTTAGTTAGAAAAGATAGGGTACAAAACTTAAATAAAAAAAAAATGTACATTCATTTTGAAAAATAAATGCAATACTTGATTAATTTCATATCTTTATTTAAAATAGTTTTGGCATGGCATATGATTTTATTGACTCAGTTGGAAATGATGTGGATGTTGTATCTGATTCTGAGGTATATATATTCTTAAGTAACATAACATATAGCATATTGTCCAAACTTGCTAGACTATTTAATTGATCTTACTACTTTAAAGGGGGAGAGTTTCATGATAAATTATTTTATTACATTTATGTTGCATTTATATATTATATTTATTACATTTATATTCCACATTATATATTTGTATTGTTATTTTAGTGTTTATTGTCAATTTTGATAGATATTATATTGATATATCAATACTGATTTTAATCATACTAAATAACAATTACTGCTATTATTTATCAGCATTAAATATCTACAGTTTTTAATATTGAGTTAGTCATATTTTAGAATAATAGGATTATCTTTTAATAGGATAATTGGCAAAATCTAATTCAAATGTGATGGGTTGCATTCCAAAGGAATGTGAGAGGACAGGTTGCCTGCAAAATGCCAGGACCCAGGCTGTTGGTGCCATGTCTCTCTCTAGCCAGTCTAACAATCTAAAAGCTGAGCAGAGAGCCTTTTTTTTCAGGGTGAGCGGAAAAGTATAGTGTTTGAGTGGCACTTTTCATGCCTGGCATTCATCAGGCTGAAACCTCGTTCGCAATCGGCGCTTGGCGCTTGGAATGTTGCGCAAATGTCCAGCAGACGTGACAGCAGTTCAAACTGTTGCTCTCTTAGGTGCTCAGGCATGAAACTGTGCAGCTCAAACACTGTACTTTTCCACTCACACTGAAAAAATATTAGAGGGAACATTGCTCCAGAGCCTTATGCAACTCTTTTGTCCCCTGCTGTGGCTCCCTGTTGGCTAAACCTACCACTGGCTGTCCCTGCCCTTCGCCCTCCCCTCCCAGTCATTCCTTGCCTGGCCTGAGAAGGTAAGGGCGATGGCGAGGGATGGAGACTCAATCCATATTCCACAACGGGAGCAAAGCGCTCTTGCATTTGTCTCATCTCGTGGGTGCTTCTTGCACCTTGGTCACTCGGGGAGATGCACGACTTGCTCTCCGCCCGGGGCCTCAGCCTGGCCTGGCTGCACCAATACTCCAGGTCATAATGGGCTCCAGGAAGAGAAGGATATGCCATCTCCCCCATTGTGAAGCACACTAAATTTAATTGTGCTGTGTAAGGCGCTGCGAGAGCAGCAGGCAGGCCATGGAGGTGGGAACAACAGCGGCATTGGCTGCAGAGAGGCTGGGCCAGTGTCTTGGGGCAGAGAACAAGTCACATGTCTCCCAAGTGACCGACATGTGCGCAGCATCAACAAGGACCAGAAGAAGTGTTCACGAGAAGAGGCAAGTACAGGGGTGCTTCGCTCCCACTCTGGAATATGGAGTGAGTCTCCATTCCCCGTCGTCGCCCTTAGCTTCTCAGGCCAGGCAAGGAGTGACTGGGAGGGGAGGGTGAGGGGCGGGGCCAGCCAATGGTGGATTCAGCCGATAGAGAGCGACAGCAGGGGGACAAAAGTGCTTCATTTATCTGGGAACCTAAAATGGCTCTTGATTTAAATTATATGGTAAAAAGTACCCAAAGAAGATGAAAGAACAACATCAGCAAAACAACAACAACAACAACAAAAAACCTCACCTTTTTTTGGAAATAGTTCAGGAGGAAACACACATGAGGGGGGGAGAGGGAGGGAGGGAGGGGGAGGAAGGGAGGGAGGGAGGGAGGGAGGGAGAGAGAGAGAGAGAGAGAGAGAGAGAGAGAGAGAGAGAGAGAGAGAGAGAGAGAGAGAGAGAGAGAGACCTGTTTCCTACAGAAAAGAAAACACCGGGAGCCACAAAACCTCAGTAGGTGTGGCTGGGGGCTGATGTGACTGGGTGGGAATGACTGATGTCAAGTTGGCCATGCCAGTGGTGGGATTCAGCCAGTTCGCACATATTTGGGAGAACCGATTGTTAACTTTCTAAGCAATTCAGAGAACTGGTTGTTGGAAGAAATCTCATTTTGTTTTTTTCCACTTTACAGGGCTAATCCTGTAAGGAAGGCAGGGAGGAAACATTCTGGTGTTGTTTCTAGCCTAATCTTTATTGCCCTCCTTACAGAAACTGCCTTTCCGGTTAACCCTTATTACATTGTAACAGCTAAGGCGAAGAGCCCATCAATGTGAGTGACGAGTTGGCCACGCCCACTCTGTCACATGAACACCGAGCTCTGCCTACCCAGCTGGTTATTAGGGCAGAGAACTGGTTGTTGAATTATTTGAATCCCACCACTGGGCCACGCCCACCCAATATTTGTGGCTCCCAGTGTTTTCTGTTCTTTAGGAAATGGGTCCAAATGGCTCTTTGAGTGTTTAAGGTTGCAGACTCCTGGACTAGTCAGACTGGGCCTCTGGCTTGAGATCCCCATCAGCCATGAGGGATTTCGAGTCAGTCAGTCTCTCTGAGCTCAAGAGCCAATGTGCTGTGGGTAGTAAAAGGAATGGACTAGGAGCGGGAAGTACCAGGTTCTTCTCTGCCCTTAGCTTTAGAAGCTGGTGTGGGTGACTTTGTGCTATTCATCACTTTACTGATTCCTCATTTTTCTTCTGCAAAAGAAGTTAAAAATAGGATCAAGAGATTTCACATGACGCTTGGTGGGTGAGATGGATCAACTTACCAAAGCTGGATTAAGTATATGGGTTAAAAAGTTTTTAATTCAAGACTACCAGAACCTAACAATGCTAATTCTGGTAAAATTCTGACATATTGGTTAGCATGTCAGATACTGCTAATATTCAGGGTATTCTTCATATAGGAAAATTCCTGGGTGAGCTTGAGCAGATCACTGAGTCTCAGCCTATCTCTGCTCACAAGCTTGTTGTGAAGATATATTGCATATTGTATATAAATAAATTTGTCCGCTTGCTACAGCTGTACAGTTTAGCACAAAACACAGAATAATTAAAGAGTGCTTAATGTAATATTTTTCTAATATGCACCTTTATCTGTTTCCAATAACAGAATGCTTGGAACCTACTTTGCAACCAGTACACTATTTGTAATTTGAGACTCCTTTTTCCTGTAAAATAGATATATAATCTGTATTTAATGGTGGCAGGGAGCTTTCAGCTTGAAAGCATTGCTAAATGATTCATTAGGTTCTGCAGACTCATATAAATGGACTATTTGGAGTCTGAGTACTGAATTCATGGTCTTAACTGAATAGACAAACAAACTGGGATGAACTTTTCTGAGAAGGGAGAGTCTGAAATAGTGTAGGTATCCCACTTAAGCAGGGGGTTGGACTAGAAGACTTCTAACGTCCTGTTACTTAATTTGTAACTCTCAGCATCTTGGAACAAGGTTGTGATATATGTGTGTGTTAAAAATGCAACAAAACATATGTCAGGAGGGATGGCAGTGCCTAGTTGCTACAAGTGATTCAATGATATGGTATAAAACTATTTCCACTGATCCCTTTTAAACATACTGAATATTCATATCTACCAAAAATGGGTTTTCATGCTCACTATCCCACTATTCCATCGTTTTCAACTTTTTTCTTGGTGTATTTATGATGTCTAAAATAAATCTAGTAAAGAAATCTAAGACAAAAATCTGTGAAGCAACTTGTGTGGGCATCCCAGTTTTATTCCAGAAGCTCTACATTGAGTTTGCAGAGTATGTAACCATAGTGACTATACAGCAATACTTCTATATACAGTGTTGACCGAACATGGTCCAAACTGGTCTTCATTCTGTTAACAGGCATCAGATCTTCAGCTGAGCTAATTAATTGATTTCTTCTTTCATACTGAAATATATTTAAATTAAGCAAAGCATATGAGAGTTAATATTGGTAAACACTCTTCTTTTAAATGGCTAACTTTTAAGTTATCACACAGTGCAGAAGGGAAGAATTCAGTTTTATAAAGAAACATGAGAAAAGACTTGCCAGAAAAGATATGGCAAATACTTTATTTGTCACATTCTGCCAGAAATAAATTTTGGCAAGTACGATTGTTTTCTGGACAGTCAGTGGTACAGGCCATTGAAAAGGTCACTCCATTGAGGACCACTGCATTCAGAAAGGAGGGATATGGCCCATTCAAACTCCAATAGTGAATATCAGTATTCATTAAAGAGAAAGAGAAAGATAAATCCCAAGTGCCAGTATTTTGGAAAATGTATTCCTTTTTAAGTGCCTGTAAAAATAGAAAAAAAGCAAGGACAGTGGAATGATTTGCAACATAACTATAACAATATTTCTAAAAATGTGCAATTTTCTGGTGTATATTAAGACTAATTCAGTAATAGCATAAAATAAAATAGTTTCAAGTTATAAAGTATGTATATATGTGTGGAAATGTTTGTTGAATAGAATAGTACCTAAAATCCATTTAAATAAATTATTCTATTCATTCAAAGTAACACAATTTTCCACATATAATCTTATTTTTACCTAGATTAAATAGCAAGTCAACATTGTGATCGATACCAACACTCATTAAATTAAAGTATTTTCTCAGGCGCCACACCTCTCCTTTTCATACTGCAATTACTCAGAGAAAAAAAATCTATATAAAATAAATCCTCTGCTCCCATAGAAACAGAATTAGCGACTTTTACTGCTGTTTCTACAGTTTGCTGGAGACATCTGTTTACACATATGAACAGATGCCTCCAATATACAGATCAAGACACTCTAAACAAACAGGACAATTAAATGTAAGATTAATTTCATCGGAATACTAGACAAACCATTAACCACTGGGTCATTGTTCATACTTCCTTACCTAAATGGACAGTCAAAAAAAAATCGGTGAGAGTGACAGCAACTTCCAACTTCCTATTGGTTTTACCATTGGGTTTCCTTGTAGGAAAGTGTCAGGGAGCCTTGGAAGTGAGGACCACATTGACCAGAACTCACCATGGCACCACAGCAGGGGCACTGAAGCATGGAAATAAAATGTCCAAATTTTATTACCATGGAAGTCATGCGTCCTGGCATTCTGTAAGTCAGCCCATTTTAAGTACCTTGGTTTAATAACTGATGCCCTCTACCTTCCAATTTCTCCCAAACTGAAGATTACAAACAAATAGACACAAGCGTTTTAGTAGTATATAGATAGGTGCGGCTGGACCAGTATGCATATACTCTACTTACAAAAAGTTAAAATGAATTTAAAATGAATTTATGTATAGAAAATCAAAGCATCAAAATATGTATACTTACAGACACAATGAGCTTTAAAATAAATATTCCTTCCAAATTACCTGCTGGTCTCTAATGACTTTGAGAGCTTTATCAGGAATGTTGTAATAATGCCTTATTTAGAGCCATTGTCTTGTTAATAAAAAGTTGATGGTCTGAACTGGCTTTAAAAAAACATACTATTTTTTCTTACCTGAGCTATGTTTCCCTCCTTTTAAAAGTCCAACAATGTATCATCACATGAGATCCCAAATAACTCATGGTACCTATTGAAGAACTTTCCTTGCCTCAGTGAAGGTTGCCAACTGGCGTTGGCTGCAACAAATCGAAGTGCACTTTCTGAAATGGAGAGAAGATCTTGAGGCCATGTAAGATGGAAAAATATACTTTAGAAGAAAAGGATGCATTGAGATGAGTGAAGGGTTGACAGACTGAACGGTTAACTATATATGCCTTCCAAAATAGTTCTCAGCCTATTCTGGCAAGAGAGCAGTAAGTGAAGAATTAGGTGTCATTCATTTTCCCTCTTTGTAAGGAGAATTTTTCATTGTTTAAGTTTCTGAATATAAAATATATTAGCTCATAGTGTGTAAGAAAAATACACTAGATGGCAAACCTATGGCACACGTGCCAGAGGTGGCATGCAGAGCCCTCTCTGTGGGCATGTGTGTGCACACCCACACACAAACACATTCTGCTTTTGGCACTTAGTGCTGAAAAGATTCGCCGTCAATGCTCTAGATAAACATCCTCAATATTGTTGTGGCCCGGCAGCAGGACTAGTGGCAGACTCAGACAGTGAGGAGATTGGGGAAGAACATAGGCCAGTCCTGGAGTCTGGGGAAGGTGCTGATGAGTGCTCTGCGTTGGAGGCAGAGACGGGGCCAGGGCCGTCTGACAGTTATCAGCTGCCTTCAGAGTCGGAGATCAGTGGGGCAGAAGAACAGCTGGAGCCTGTTTCAGTGGTGGGTTCCTACTGGTTCGGCCGAACCAGTAGTAGTTTGGCGGCCTGAGTTTCTGGAACCAGCAGCAACCCAGGCCTGTCACGCCCCTGAACTGGTTCTCCTGGTGGCGCCATAGGTGCCGCCATAGGTGCTGCAATAGGTGTCGCCATCTTGTTTTTTGCTTTTGTGCATGCGCAGAGCAATTTTAGTTGTACTGCACATATGTGCATAGTGTGCATCAAGTATGCATGCCTGTGGAGCGTGTGCTGTGGTGCACCTGTGGCGCACCCCTGAGCAAACCAGCAGTAGTCTTTGCCAGAACCCACTACTGGCCTGTTCCTGATGTGCGCATGCGCAGAGCTGCCAGGAGAAGGGAACAGTTAAGGAACAAAGGCCAACTCGGGAGTAAAGGCACAGGTGGATGGTGAATGGCCCCTCCCAGAAGGAATAAAGAGAAGCGAAAGGGGAGTAGAGTTTGCAGGAGACAATTTTTTTGTTTCATTAGTATGAAGATTTGTTCGTGACTCTCAGGGACTCATTGCCAATTATTTTCATGTACAGCATTGTGAAGATATCGGCCTAGCAGATCTCCAAGCCTGATAAGGTCTTTCGTTGTAAATTCTCCCTTAAAAGACTCTTTGCCAGGACTTTGCTGGATGTTAAGGAGAGGAATTCACATTAGCTTAATAAAAAGGGGTTTTGTCAGGACTAGGAGTCTGCTTTGTGATTTTGTGAAGCCTAGGTCAGACCAAATACAGGTAGTTCTCGACTTACAACAGTTCATTTAGCGACTGTTCAAAGTTACAAAGGCACTGAAAAAGTGACTTATGACCCTTTTTCACAGTTACGACCTTTGCAGTGTTCCCATGGTCATGTGATCAAAATTCAGATGCTTGGCAACTGGTTCACACTTGTGACTGTTGCTGTATCCCAAGGTCATGTGATCACCCTTTTGCAACCTTCTGACAAACAAAGTCAGTGGGGAAGCCAGATTCACTTAATAACCGGCTTACTAACTGCAGTGATTTATTTAATAACCATGGCAAGAAAGGTTGTAAAATGGGGCAAATCTCACTTAGCAAATGTTTCACTTTTGGGCTCAATTGTGGTCATAAGTCAAGCACTACCTGTTTTAATGGGTAGATACTTTAGAGTTGAATTTAAAGCATCCCTCCAGATGTTTTAGAGTTGAATTTTCATAAACCCCATGCTGTTTCTCTTTAGATTTCAATTTGCATAATACTCCCTATGGCAGTAACTTTGATGATAGAAATATGAAAATTGAAGTACTAGTTGAAGGGAATGCATTCTGTTTTCTTTAGGAATCTGATTGAGTTTGGAAGTGTTTATGTACACTGAGGTGGGAATAAACTTTTTAAACTTGATGGAAAATAGAGACAGTTATTAATGAATATAGTTCATAGTATATTCATCATATTATTATGAAAATAATCCACTTTCTTTTTTATTGAAAAAAGTTTTTTTATTTTTAAATAAAGACACACAAAACATGAAACATAAAACCCTCATCAGTTACATATAGCATGTCATTAGGTTGCAAGCATTTGTGCATCACCACTTTCAATTGTATATAAGGTCACAGATTATCCATCAAGCATACATAGATGCATTATTATCATTGTACATCATATTGTTCAGTTATAATTGATATTCCTTCATTTTAAACAAATATTCTAGAAACTAGATGCACATATATACCAATATTCCATTGCATCCTTATTTGTCTATTTAATAATAATATGTCTTTATAGAATCACCTATCTCATTATATTATTTTTGCAATATGAAAGAATTCTCCAACATTTTATATTTATGTATCACTACTTTCAGTTGTATATAGAATCACAGATTATCCATCGAGTATACATAGATAGATACATAGATGGATAGATTATCCATCGAGTATACATTGTTATCATTGTACATCATATGTTCTACTATAATTGTTATTCCTTCATTTTAAACAAAATGTTCTAGATATTCGATTCATGTATATACCAATATTCCATTACATCATTGTTAGTCTATTTAATAATAATATGTTTTTATAGTATCACATACCTTATTCTATTATTCTTACAATATGAAAAGCTTCTCCAACATTTTTCATTTCCATGTTTTTTTTTATCTAGCCATTGAGAAAACAAATCCCATACCTTATAAAATTGTACATCTTCTTGTTCTCTAATTTCAAATGTCAATTTACTCATTTCAGCACATTCCATTATTTTTTGAATAACTTCCTCCTGCGTTGGTATTTTCTCATTTTTCCAATTTTTTGCAAATACAATTCTAGCTGCTGTTAAAACATTTACAATCAAATATTTCAAATCTTTGTTATATGTTTCTGGTATAATTCCCAATAAAAAATATCTCTGGTTTAAGGTCTATGTGTTTTTGTATTATTTTCTTCAACCACGTGTGGATTTTAGTCCAGTATCTTTTACCTTTTATGCAAATCCACCATATATGGTAATATGAGCCCGGTGTCTGATGAGAAAATAATCCACTTTCTAAATGCACTGCTTCTCAACCTTGGAAATTTTAATAACAATAGCATTTGGACTTATACCACCCCATAGCACTATACAGCACCGTCTGTGCAATGTAAGTAATCTGGGTCCTTATTTTACCAACTTTGGGAGGATGGAAGGCTGATCAAACACCAGGATTCAGGATCAAACACCAGGCTGTGGGCAGAGTTTGCCTCCACCACCAGAGCTCCTTTTTTAAGATTTGTAGATTTCACCTCCCAGAATTCCTCAGCCAGCTTGGTGATTGGAGAATACTGAAAATTGAAGTCCAGATACCTTAAGGTTGCTAAAATTGAAAATGCTGGTTCAGTAGTTAAGGCACCAAGCTAGAAACAAGGAGTTCTATTCCCGCCTTAGGCATGAAAGCTGACTGGGTAACTTTGACATAGTCATTCTGTCTTGCCCAACTCATCTCACAGGCTGGTTGTGGGAAAAATGGGAGGAGGAAGGAGTATTAGATATCTTTACCACCTTTCTTGAGTTACTTATAAAACTACAGGTAGTCATTGACTTATGACCACAACAAAGGAATCTTTCTTTAAGAGAGGAATCAGGATGAAGATGTTTATCTGACTATCTATGTAGCATCATCTCTCTCTCTCTTTCTCTCTCTCTCTCTCTCTCTCTCACACACACACACACCACACACACACACAGACACAAACTGCACTGCACTGCACTGCAGTCAAAGAAACTGTTGGCGTTTTCAGCAGTTAAGAGTTAGGTTAACATTTCAATAAAAGCATGAAATCAAATAAATATCACTGCCAGACATTCTATTATTATATTATAAAAATGTGGGAATTAGTTCTTCCAGTTTTCAAGTTTCTGTATATCCTAAACTAGCATTAAAGATACCTTCCGGAAGTTCATGTCATTTTTGCTTCCTTGGTTTGGCCATCTAGATGGATCGTGACAAGAATCATGCCATATAGGAATTTATAAGTAACCATCAACACCAGTGGTAGGTTTCAATTTATTTTACTATAGGATTTATTTTGGCCTACCAAAGAAGAATTCATCTGATGGGCCCCAGGAGGGGAGTCTTTTCAGCTGTGTCACCTGCCCTGTGGAACTACATTCCCACTGTGGTCATATTGGTCTAAACCTTGTTGAAAGCATGGTCTAAACTCTTTTGAAAGAGACAAAGAAAGAATGGCTTTGCCTTCTGGCTTTGTGATCAGGTAATGGTGAAGCCTATAAAGTAACGATGTCCTTAGTGAATTGACTGCACTGTCCTTGTTGATTATATTTGTAAAGTTTTATTGTTTTAATGTTTTTGTGGTTATGTTTGTGTGGGTGGGGTTGGCATTGTTTTTGTGTTTTTAATTTTGTAAGCCACCAAGTCACATATATGAATTAGGTGGCTACATAAATTGAATGAATGAATGAAGGGATGAGTAGGTGGAGGATGGATGGATGGCTGAAGAACAATAAACAGTCTAGAAAACAAATTAAATTCTGGATCAGACTTTTGTCAAATCAAAAGAGACTGAGAGTCTAGACAAGACCATGCAAGACAAAAGAATTTAGCAAGATAGAAAACTTAAGATGCTTTTATTTTCTTTAAGGTAACTATTAAGTGATTCTGAACTTGAACTTAAGAACAGAGTCAAAATGAAGACATTGATTACATGTTGAACAGGTTCTGCATTTCTAATTGCTTTAGGCTACTTCAGCTGACTGTAGTTCTGCAGTTCGGCTGTTCAAATCTCACCGGCTCAGGGTTGACTCAGTCTTCCATCCTTCCGAGGTGGGTTAAATGAGGACCCGGATTGTTGTTGGGGGCAATATGCTGACTCTGTGAACCGCTTAGAGAGGGCTGAAAGCCCTATGAAGCGGTATATAAGTCTAACTGCTATTGCTATTGCTATTGCTAATGCGAACATACATGCGAAGAAGGCATAGAAGAGGCTGTACTTCCTGAGAATGCTCAGGAAGATAAATCTATCTCAGCATCTACTTCTGTCCTACTATTGCAGGACCATTGAGAGTGTCTTGACATATGTCATTCTTGCATGGAATGGGAATAACTCTGCAGCGGACAAAAAAGCCCTACAGAGAATCATTAAAACTGCCCAGGATATTAAAAAAAAAAACATTTATTAAAAAAAAAACTGCCCAGGATATCATCGGGCTCCAGCTCCCAGCACTAGACGACATCTTTGTATCTCACTGTTTGAGGAAGTTGCACAACATTCTCAGAGTCTCCCCCCTTCCTGCTTACAATCTTTTGGGACTGTTGCCTTCTAGCAGAAGATCCACAACAATTAAAACTCAGACCATACATCTTCTGAATAGTTTTTATCCCAGAGCTATAATTGCACTCAACAATGAACTAAAGGGCCACCATCAGCGAGCAGTTGGACAGCATTACTTGGTCTGCTATGTAAATACTTGGGTCATTTAGGGGTGGGGAATTTTTGGTATGTGTGGGGGATATTGTCATGTGTGTTGGGCCTGGTCTCTGGCCCCTTATGTGAATTTAGACAGTATGGGTATACTGTCTATATACGTACAACGTACAATGACAATAAAGTATTCTTATTCTTATTCTAAAGGGGAAAAAAGAGAGAAACAAATTTATTTTGAAATTTTTCAGGAGTAGATTGCTTTGCCAACAGACCTCTCCACTGGTCAATTTAAAGTTTTTATTCATAGATAAAGCCTTACTGGCGGCCTTGGGCTTATAATCAAACCGGCAACCTGCTTCTTGGTAATGTAATCAATGATGGAAACCTGTACTAGTATTTCAAACATCAGATATAACACATAAAAATCACGCCATAACAGCTTTTACAACCTTCTTAATTTATCAATCTCATTACAGGGCAAAACTGAAAACTTTGAACCAGGTTCAGATATATTTTACAGAAGATAATAGGGCTCAGAATGCATTTGACAGAGAGCCAGCTAGCCTACAATCTTTGGAACTTATGCAATATCATAGGAGCCAGCCAGTCTATAATCCGCAGACGTTAGTTATTAAAACTAAGGATATCCTTTTCATTTAAATTGTCACATGCATAGGAATACCTACAATGAAAACCATTGTTTAGGATTATGGTGTTCTTGTTAAAGTATTAACAACCCATTATAAACCCAGAACCATATCTCAGTAAATAATGTGTTATAGCAGCATATTTCAAAAAATAACTAAAGAAAGGTCTGTTTTAACCTGTTATATCCACACCACGAGGGAGCCAGTGTGGTGTAGTGGTTTAGGCATCAGGTTAGAAACCAAGAGACTATGAGTTCCAGTCCTACAGGTTCCAGACTTGTAGGTGATCTTGGGCCACTCTTTTTCTCTCAGCCTTAGGAAAGAGGCAATGGCAAACCTGAAAAACCTTATCAGGAAATCTGCAGAGACTTGTCCAGAAAGTCTTTGAGAATTAGACATGATTGAACAAAAGAAAAAATAATCCATACCACGTCCTCAAATGACTTCGTTTCTAGATAATTTTTTGATTATCCAACATATTCCTGATAGTTTTTTATTCTAGGAAAAGTGGCCAATAAATCTTGAGCACCACTTATTATTCAAAATCCTAGTTCACTGATGGCTAACCTTTTTGTTGTCGGGTGCCGAAAGTGTACAATTCACCCCACTGCGCTCTCCCCACCCTGGTTTGGGCCTAGCAGGTCTCCCTGAAGCTTCCTAGAGTACAAAATGGGCCGTGGGGGAGCGCTGCACTCCCGTGCATCTCCCTTTCCCTGCACATGCATGCGCAACCCCTGCCCCTAAGCAGGCACGCATGTCTCCCACATGCACCTTGCTCCTCACACATGTGCAGCAGAGACCCAAAAATCAGCTGGCCGGCGAGAGGCATGTGCGCATATACGGTGGAGCTGAGCTGGGGCAACGGCTCGCGTGCCCGCAGAGAGGGCTCCGCGTGCCACCTGTGGCATGCGTGCCGTAGGTTCGCCATAACATGGTCCTAGTTCTTTCCCCAAATTAAACCAAATACTCACATGGACATGTGTCTCTGTAGTTTTATGTAAAAGTAAAGAGTTTTCCAAATTGTACTTTAGCTTCTAGTGAGTTAAAGTACATATCTATGAAACAAACAAAGTGTTAAAAAGTTATGATATTTATACAGTTACTTACCAAGAATATCTAAATTATATTAAAGTAACCAAAATATCTTTACAATCCCCAAGGCATGTCACAACTTTTGAGCACCCCTAATGTTTGGAAATGGAAAGTTGAAAAATTTGACACACCCTAAAATCTATGTAATTGTAGAACAATTCCACTTAACTTTTTAAAAAGCAGTGAAGATCAGTTCTGCTTCTACCTACATAGGCAATCAGCTAATTACATTTAGTAAAATCAAGGGAAATGTGTTATTTCATGAAGTGTTGTATCACCAGTAAGGTAACCAATACTCCAAAAAGTGAAGAATTGTCAAAACCAGCACTTAGATTGAAAGCTAATAAAGTCAATAAAAGCAGTGTGTGCTTAAACACCAAACACATTAAAAATAAAAATTCAGTGCTAAATCGAGCTTTTGACATGCAGTCAACTCACTGCTTTTCAGAAGGCTAGGATGGTAGGGGTGTGCCAAATGTCTGGGAAAAGAGGATTCCACAGGACAAAGGAAAGGCATGTTTCCTGGTTTCCCTAAGGTAGCAATGCTTAAGGGAAGGGACTAAGAGTACGCCCACCCTATCTAACCTGGTAGGATAGCAATAGCATTTAAACATATACTGCTTCATAGAGCTTTACAGCATTCTCTGAGTGGTTTACAGTGCCAGTATATTTTCCCCAACAATCTGGGTCCTCGTTTTACTGACCTTGGAGGGATGGAAAGCTGAATCAACCTTGAGCCTCAGGATTGAACCTTGAACCTCAGGATCGAACTCCAGGCTGTGGGCAAAGTTTGCCTGCAATAGTGTATTCTAGCCATTGTGCCACCATCCCTCCAGGGATGGATAGATGTCCTTAGGGAAAGACGTCCGACAGATACCATGGTTTTTTATCATAAAGGACTTTAAAAGTCTTTACTTGTATCTAGAAGGAAACCAGAACCCAGTGCAGCTTATGTACCAGAGGTAATACAGTTTTGTATCATCATTGCTTTGTTGCAACAAAAATTAATTCAAAAGGAATATGCTGTTCTTTCCTAGGTCCACAGAAACTTCGCAGCAATGGAGAACTGATGATTTCAGTTGACAGAAACAGAGAAGCTACATTGATTGCAATGTTATAGCTTAATTGGTAGCTTAATTAGTACATGTGTATGTACATGTATATTACTACCTTTATAGTAGTACAGTGGACACAAGATGGGGAAGAAGGAAAACTATGCTTCATTCATGCTGTCCAAAAGGTTACTCATCAGCAAGTCTAAAAATGGAACAAAGGTGGGGAAAATGCAATAACAAATACAGTACATCTCACTTGGACCCAGTGAATGGGTCACTAGAATGGGTCAGTTGGAAGAAAAAGAAATAAAGTTACTAATCAGGTAAAATATAGTAGAATGAAATACAGAGCAGCAGCCAGCCATTGGCGGGCCTGGGTATACTGGGCACTGGATCTGGGTTGTCATTAGATTGGAATGGAAGAACAGCTACTCAGATGGGCTTGAGATGGCTCAGTGCTTTTGAAGATGAATGTCAAAATTATGATTGACGGGTGATGGGCTGGGAGCCAGCTGAATATGATGTCATTCATCACTGTACTCATATTGGAGGTGGGGTAAAGCAGAAAGTGTGGATCTGACCCATATGGGCACAAACATGTCTAAATCATACAATCCAAACAAAAGTTTTCTAAGCTGATGCTCACTAATCATCACCACTAATAATTTGGATGTCCAAATGACAAAATAGCTGTCTCTCATATTATTCTCACACATATATTCATGTTACCCAACAGAATCTTTTTAAAGATGAATCATTAATTAAGTCTTAATGTTGCATATCCCCCACCCCAACCAGTTGTTCTAATACTACCACTGACTGGAATGTAGTACGTGTCCAAACTATAAATTCCTGTTTGTATACTGTACATCTGGTACAACTTCCTAGATGACATTGTTTTCTGAAATATATTTTAGACTAACTATGTATCATTCAATTCTTTCTTTCATCTAATTTATCTTTTCATAATTTATTCCTTTCTAATTCCAAGTCACATCTTCTGGCCATCATTAAATGGGTCCACAAATATTAAACCTAATACTCACCTTGGTTTTGATCAATTGAGGGCTTCTCACAATATTTTTAGTAAAGTATGGATTAAATCAGGGATTTTCAAAGATTTCTCAGCCCTTGAAAACTATTTGCTAGAGTTAGGGTTTTTCAACCTTGCCAACTTTGTGTGGACTTCAACTGATCTATAACAGTGTTTTCCAATCTTGGCAACTTTAAGGTGTGGACCAACTCCCAAAATTCCTAGTGTGGCTGGCTAGGGAATTCTCGGATCTAAAGTCCACATATCTTAAAATTGCCAAGGTTCAGAAACGCTGCTCTAGAAATTGCCTTGCAAGCCAACGTGTCTTGTTAGACTTCATCAGCTCAGAAGTAAGATATAGCCTGCTAGCTACCCAGTCAGGATACTTTTATTAGATTATTACTAGGATTATTACTCTAATCAGAGTATTTTGTTTGGAATCTAATTTTGGCCAACGACCTTCTCTTCACCTTCTGGGCAAGGACGTGCTGCGGGCGGTTGCGCTTGCCCGCTTCCAGCTCCTTTCCAGGATGAGTCTTGATTGTTTTGTATCAATTTCTCCCAGCCGGTCGCACTTTGGCTGCCCTCACGGCGGGCTGAGGAGAAGGCGACAGGCGGGCCAAAAGACCCCCCCCCCCAGGGATGGGGCTGAGGGAGTAACCCGAATTGGTTGTAATCACACCCCTAAAGAGGAGAGTCCTTAAATAGGGGAGGAGAGATGGTGACAGCGCTGTGGGCGCTGCTCCTGACACGCCGGGACCAACTGCTGGGAGCTCCCGCAATCGCAGCCTCCGTTCTCAACGGCGGGCTCCACCGTTCTCCTTTCCCCGCCTTTTTACACCCCCCGTCGGCCGCCTGCTCCCGTCCCGCCAAGAGGCGCGCGCCATGGACCCCCCGCGGGCCGCTCCGCTCGCGCACATTTTCAAAGGGACCTTCATCCACTCCACCTGCGCCTCGCCCATGGTCATCCTGCAAGGCCACCTGTTGGGTGTAGAGGAGAGCGGGAAGGTGAGCCTGGGAAAGGAGAGAAGGGCGGCGCGGGGGCTCCCGGCTCGCTGCCTTCTCTGGCACTGGGGGGATGCGCTCGGGGCGGTGAGGATGCGCTCGGGGCGGTGAGGGTTCCAGCGTGGAGCCGAGGGGCTACGAAGGAGGAAAGGTGGCACTTCGGCTGGGAACAGCGCTTGGGACGGAGGGAGAAGTTTGAGGACGGGGCTTTGGAAGCGATATTTTAACATCCCCCCGCCACCCCCGTTGGCATGAAAATCCCGGCGGTTGTAGAAACGCGAAGAAAAAGAAGGCGGAAGAGCGGGTGGTTGTCGTGATTCACATAACTTACGTAACACCTGAGAAGAAAGTGGGGGATGTGAAATTGGGTTTAATTCGATCCATTTTCCAAGCAGGGAGCTCGTTTTCGGGTTGTTCAGAATCCCTGCAAATGATCAGCCGAAACAGAACAGACATAGGAATGAGAAGATAGAGAGATTTTGTTGATAGAAAGCGGGTGGTCTCCCATAAGTGAAAATCTCTTCCCGTCTCTAAATGGCACTTTAGGAAGGTGCGCAAATTATGCCAACTATAAAGAGGACCTGATAGACTTAGAGATATGCATCCCAATACTCTGCCCTCCCCGCTTTGTTTGTTTGTTTGAAAGGGTCACAACAAGTGTTTTCAGTGCTGGCAATTATCAAGCAGGGCAAGAAAATATGATAGAAATAAATAATAAATACTGCTGTTCTGTCATAACCACAGCTGATTCATTATTTGTCAGTATAAAAGAGAAATTCTGTGGTTATGACTATATATAAAGAAAGACTTGTCATCTTTGGGTGTCTTTTTTAAATTGTGATTTTATATCCATGTAAATACTTAACAGGAATATATTCAGTCAAATTACAAAGTCATCTGCGCTCATTTCCTAGAAAACATCATGATGGGTGTGTATATGGTGAAGAATAAATTAATATAGGGAGTGTTGAGAACTTGCACCATTTGCACTGGAAAATAAAGAACTATAAAAATGTTGAGACGATAGAAAAATAAATGACTAGATATTTCAGGACAGTCCTCAGTGCTGATCCTCTTGTTCAGATTGCTCTAATCTAAGATATTACATTAACATCATGTTTAATATTACTTTATTGTATGAAAGCCTGAAGAAAGTGTTTCAGGTGCATTTGTTTCCACTATTTCACCTATTCTAATTTTTGGTTCTACTAGCAAAGTCAATATTTGTTTAACTATTAGCTAAGCAGTATCAAACAAAGCTTCCAAGCTTTGATACTGTAGCCATCTGGCTCTATATATCATTAGATGCCAACAACTCTAGTCTAATTAGATGCTCATTTAACAAGAAATGTAATTATATGTTCCACATTCATTGGTGGTATACAGTTAAAAGCTTAATGAAGCATATTATTGTGCAAGCTCATACTTTCAAATATGTGCATGCGTGTAGAGAACAGATGATTGCAGTGACTAATATATGAATGTGTTTGGCATAGCAACCACATCTACTTGGTGGCTCTTGATTTTGCAGACCATTTAACTCCTTCCACTTTTATTGTAGTAACACGTATTTCCTTGGCTCTCTATCCTTTTTTGTACACTTGCAATAGTTACTTTATGACATGGCAGTTTTTCTCACTAAATAAGAGGCAGCCAATGCCTTTACATTACAGCATACAGCTTATATCAGTTAGGCTTTGATAAAGATGCCAAAGTCCCATTCAATAATGGTTTGGGTTGTGGCCCATTTTGAGAGAAATAGCAACAGGTATAAAGGACGAAATGGTGCCTTACCTGTCTGCAATGCTTTAGGCAACCATTTTGTCCTGTGATATTCCTTCCATCCCATAAGAGCCAACACTGATTCCAAATTTTGGCTCTGCCAATCTTGTGATGACCACAGAAGGAAAACTGGCAGGACATTTTTGTACTCTTCATCTAGTAGCTGTTGTACTCTGTTAGTATACTTGAAACTTTTAGACCATTTTTCTTCTATGGAAGACAGAGCCAACAGAACATCTTAAACAACTTACTGCTTCCTCATACATATAGTACAAATTGTAAGAGACAAGTTGTAGCACCATCAGCTTTTGCTGGTGGGAGAAGAGGAACCATCTTTCTGTTAAGTTGTTGAGCTAGTTCTCTCACACTTATTTTTTATGTATAATTATATATTATCCTTGCTTACTAAGCCATAGTTGAGAGGATTCAGTGGACTTTGGTCTTGGAACAATACTGGGACGAATGCCATGCAGCTATCAGTTCTGATGAAATAGTGATGAAAATTACATGGGAAAAGTGGTAATCTGATGATGATTATTATTATTTGCTTTATGTTTGATGGCTTATTATCTTTCACTCTCTTTTGAAAATTATCCTTTGACATATCTGATTGCTGCTAGAACAATGGAGACAAGGCTATGTGAAATGTATAAAAAGAATGAGATGATTGGTTCTAATAGAAGAGAATATACTGCATGTAGCTCAGGGTGTATACTAGGTACTACAAATGAACAGGGAGGAAATCCCATACTCATTTGCACTGATGATGTTACCTAGCTGGGTAATGAAATACCTGTAAACAAACAATCAAATTCAAAGACAACCAAGGACTCCACAGGGGAATGTTGGTTTTTGGAAAATTCCAGTGAGTCTAGTTATTGGAAGGAGACCACCAAATGCAGGCAGATGGGCGTCTCCGGTTCCATTCTTAGGCTATGAAAAATGCTCCTTTGGGAGCTGTGATTAAGCTCCACTCTTTTTATATAAACAGATTTGTATATTTTTAGGTTTTTTTTAAAAAACAAATTATGCAATTATTCTCAGAAACAACCTATTCTCAGAAACAATCTTAAGAGAGGTAAAGCCTAACACCCGAAAGAGGGAAAAATAAAAAGCTGGATTAATGCGTGATGGGACATGCTGGAATGCCATGGATTCAAATTCTGCCCAGATTTTCATCAGCATCCCCAATTAAGGACAAAAATTAGATGATTTATTTTCCTCCTATTACTTGTAATGGTTGTAGATGTACTACTGGAAAGGAGGCATAGAAAGAATCAATAATTCATTCTGCCATTTTTTTATGCTGTAATTTTTGTTTCTTCCTGAAGAGTTTTCTTAATTCTGGACATGCAGAAAGGTTCAAAATGGAAATGAGGCAGAAGATGAACTTGTCCCTGTCTCACCTGTCTCATTACATGTAAGCTTCTAGATTCAGAGAATAACAATTAGGTAATGTACAGTTAGGCAATGTACAATTAGGCAATGCGCAGGCTCATCACAGCTAGTGAAATAATGATTGCTTAAAGCAGCTAATAGCAATAGCTTTTAGGCTTAGAGCCAGAGGGGAAAATACCCACCTAATAGGGATGAGTGTCTGAAAAACTGGCATTCATTGTTTTATTTCATGGAGTTAACTGATGCTGTGGAAGAAATATTAAAACCTAAAAATAATCAATATTTTGTTTTAGTATGCCTATGAAAATTCTTGGAAATGTAGAAGCACCTCATTTCAAATCACATCTTTTTGAAGGTTCATGCAGAAGTTCCTCCTGGCTGTCTCTATATATGTAAAGTGAAGTGGCTCCCTGTGCATCCACACACAGGCACCACAAGACAAACTGGGGGATGCTTCTGCAGTATGTGATGGTTCTTTTAATTCCTTTAATTCACTTAACATTTGGCATGTATTTAACCATAGCTGTATTTCCTCATGTCCTTATTGCTCAGAGTTCTTTATTAGAATACAAATGGCCATAAAAGAGAAAACACAAGAAACTTTATTCGGCAGTGTTATTAAAACACTGGATAATTAAATTTGACTTTTACAATCTCTGTTTTACTCTTTCTTCTCCTTTGAAACCCTAGTGCTTAGCTACCGGTATGTAAAGGTAATCTTTGAATTATAACCATTCATTTAGTAACCATTCAGCAGCACTTGCTTATGACCACTCTTTGCACTTATGACGGTTGCAGTACCTTCATAGTCACATGACAAAAAAATGGGCACTCAGCAATCAGCATGTATTTATGATAGTTGCAGTGTCCTGGGGTCATGTGATTGCCATTTGTAACCTTTCCAACTGGCTTCTGACAAAGTCAAATGGGGAAAAACTGGATTCACTTAATGGCCGTGTGTTTTTTTGCTTAACAATCATGCAAAAAAGGTCATAAAATTGGGTGTGATTCACTGGGGGCATAAGTCAAGGACTACCTGTACTATACAAGAACACATTCATTTCCAGTGAACTGAATATTTGGCTGCCTTTTAACTTTTTGCAGATAAATAATCTGAAACAACTGTGGCAGGGTTCACACAGTGTTCCAAGATATTCTTAATGTTTTTTCAAATTGTGTTGAAACATGGGTGGGTACATACACACAAACACACAAACACACACACACTAAACCAAGACAAACTGCACTTAGGATTTACTCTGTGTGTTGAACCTAACTTCTATGTATATTGATGGAATATCCTATTGAAGACTACTTGCCATGTGACATTTGGAAAAGTCTTGGAAGAGAAAGGAAGGCTTGTAATTTAAGACAACCAATAATTGGAATTGAATCAATACTATTACTATTTTTAATTGTAAGGCACTGATGTTGATATAATATCCTTCAATAGAACATATGATTTCGAATATATACAGTAGGTATAGTGAAATAAAGTCACATTAACTTCTTATGACCTTTTACACCTTTCTCTAGGTTCCTCCAACATGTCCTTTCCCTGCCCATCGTTTCTTCAGTCTAAGTAATAATTTAAAATTAGACTTTCATACTTCTGTCATTAGCCTAGTCTGAAAGTCTTAGTTCATAATTAACTTTGTTTCAGTTTATTTATCTTCATCTTACACAATGTTATAGTTCATTCAAGTTCAGCAATTTGGGGGCAATGCAGAGCAACTGGCTCTTGAACAGATGGCTGCTGTAGTAGCAGAGACATTATTTTATGATCTTGCACCAGACACGTTTTTCCACTGGAGCAAATTCACTATGATACATCAATGGATGAACATTTTAAAAATCAGATTATGTTATCAGATATTTATATATTGGTTTATGACAGTGATGGCGAACCTATGACACGCGTGTCAGTGCTGACACGCGTAGCCATTTGGGGTGACACGCACAGGATTTCATGCGATTCATCCTCGGCTCCTGCACGGCCGCCGAGGATGAAAGAATCTGTGCTGGAGGAACGGGGGGGGGCGGGACGTGTGATCTCCCCCGCCCACACTCACTTACTGTATCGCCGCCGCCCCTTTCTGAGTACAGGGGCTGCTGGTAAGGCGTGCGTGTGCACACACATCATCAGCGCGGCGAGGGAGGACCCGCAGGAGAGGAGCGCGGGAACAGTGCGTGCCTCTCTCCAGTCAGGCCGGCACAGAGAGTCTACTCCTGGGACTGTCGGTTACGACCGCACCACAGCAGGGAACAGCGGAGTGCCAACGGGAACTGTGAGCGCCATTAGCAGCAACTATTGGGGTGCCAATAGTTTAAGGGTAACTCCATCCTTAAATTTATGAAAGGCTCTACAAATTTAAACTCTGCAAGTTTGAGCATTGCTCACTCCATAGCTCAGCATGCAAAAGAGCTTAATGAGGGAGAATTTATTAAAGAAACTCTCCTAAGATGTGCGCCAGTTCTATTTCACGATATGCAGAATAAAGATGCAATTATTAAGAGAATATCTGAGTTCTCTTGGGGCGGGCTGGAGCGGCATGTTGATGAGGACGTGGAGCTGGAAGCAGCCGACTCCACAGCCCTGGTTCACGGCACCCCAAACAAGTTCAATAATATCAAGGGCAACATACAAAATCGACTGATGAACAAAGAAGTTACTAAGCAGGTATGTTAAATAATTTGTTTTTGGTTTATTAAATACAATTATATATTGCAATTATACATTTTTGTAGTTTAAACTATAAATTGCGCAAAATTATGTTTTTGTCGAAGTGACACACAACGCGAGTTATGCTCGATTTTTTGCCAATTTTTGACACACCACGCCAAAAAGGTTGCCCATCACTGGTTTATGAAATAACCTTTGCTTTATCATCTGATTAATTTATACTTATTGAACACTGCTGACAAACAAAAGAAATAGAAGTTGCTTTTAGAAACTCTAGTCTTTGTGGGCCATATCCATTTGCTTTCTTCATAAAATGATATTTGCATAATAAATACATTATTGCACTATATGCTGTTCCGTAATAATATTATTACAAAAATGCTGTGCTATAAATATAGCATTGGCAGCTTGTCTTCCATGACAACAGTTCTGCTTTCAACAGTTACCATCTGGTGCTACTGTGTATGTTTATCTTTATTTCACTTTTTCCGGTTATGAAATTTGTATTTAATCAGAGCATTAATTTTTGTTTGCAGTTTACTTCAACATTTTTGCACTACAGGATTACTTTAATTTCTTATCAAAAGATCTGAATGTATGTGTAAGTTAAATAATTGCATGCTCATGTGGAATGATGCCATATTATTTGATTCATTGTCACTCATCTTACATATGTGACTCTGCATGGCTTACAATAAAATAAATAAAACTACATACATAAAATACAAAAAAATAATAATGTAAATAACCTCCTTTAGGATACTTTATTTGACAGTGCTATTAAAAAGAATAGGAGATACAATCTATCATAGAAATGAAGATTTTACAGCACAAAAAAGATAATGAATCTGCCTCTTTTTCACCACCCAAACTATTTGCTAAGTTGAAAAAAATGTATCTAATGACTGGTCAAAAGTAATGAAACAAGAAGACATTTCCAGTGTTCTTTGCTATAGGAATTATTGCTGATTCTGCAACTAAAGCATTTGATGTCACTGAAAGGAATTTAGCTGGGTTCCACCACAAAACCGCGAAGCCCTTATCCATGCCGACATAAGTGCGGAGGGAAAATCCGCGCCGTCCGAAGCGCTAAGGAAAAACGCGACCCTACCGCGATGACATAATCGCGGAGGGCAAATCCGTGCCTTCCGAAGCACTCAGCACCTAAACCTAACCCTAACCCTAACCCTAACCCTAACCCTAAACCTAACCCTAACCCTAACCCTAACCCTAAAGCAAACCCCTAAACCTAATCCTAACCCTTACCTTAATTTAAATCGGCTTTCTGCCGCCACGCTGTTTTAAAGTGCCCTTCTGTCGCCGCGCTGTTGTCGCGGCGGTGATAACACGCGGTGATGTCATCGTGGCTTTAGCAACGCGGTTTTATCACCACTATTTTGACGAGCGCGGTTTTGTCGTGCCACGATTTAGCTGCAACTAATCTACAAAAATAAATTCTGAAGACTTAATATGAGATTATTACCTATATCTGCAAGCATTTGATGTCACTGCTGAACAGTTGAACTGTTTATTATTTTTATTATTTTTATTTTATTATTATGTGGTTAATCTTTGGTGAGATTGACAGCCTTTGGGGTTGATAGCCTAACAGTTTGAGTCCTAACCAAGGACCTAGGAACTGTTAAGGTAATGTCGGATGATATAAGTTGTTCCAAGTAGGGTGTTTTTTTGTAGTCAGAATGTTCAAGTCAGGTAAATTTAGAATTTTCAAATAGTGAGGTAGCCCTTTAGGTATTGCTCCAAGGGCTCCAATTACAATTGGAACAACACATGATTTCTTTTTCCACAGTCACACAACCTCAATTTGCAAGTCTCAGTATTTTGTGATTTTTTTTCTTGGTGTTTATCTTCTATTATTATTAGAATTGTATCACAGCGGCCAGTTGTTTAGCTGGATTTGGCATTGATTATTAGTTGGGCCCCACTAGGCCTAGGACATCGTAGCGTATTTTCGTAATATGCGTACAGTTCCAAGCAGTGTGGCTTTTTGCATTTGACTGATGGTGATTTTGTCAATTTTTAACTGTTTTAAATGTAATTCCAGTGCTTTTGGAATAGCACCCAGTGTGCCAATTACCACTGGAATTACCACTGCTGGTTTGTGCCATAGGCGTTGAATTTCGATTTTTAAGTCCTGGTATTTTGCGATTTTTTCATGTTCCTTCTCGGCGACCCTGCTATCACCTGGTATTGCGATGTCTATGATTGTGACCTTATTTTTCCCAACCAGTGTGATGTCTGGTGTATTATGCGCCAGTATTTTGTCTGTTTGTATACGGAAATCCCACAAGATCTTGACCATCTGATTTTTGGTGACTTTTTCAGGCTGATGTTCCCACCAGTTTGTTGCTGTTTTAATATTATAATTTTTGCACAAATTCCAATGGATCATTTGCGCTACTGAATTGTGCTGCAATTTATAATCAGTCTACGTGATTTTTTTTACAGCAGCTGAGTATGTGATCAACAGTTTCATCAGCTTCTTTGCAAAGTCTGCATTTGGCATCATCAGAGGATTTTTCGATTTTGGCCTTAATGGCATTTGTGAGGATAGCTTGTTCTTGCGCAGCCAGGATTACCGTATTTTCACCCATATAACCCGCGGGTTATATGCGGTTTTTACATGCACAGCGCCCCCCTGCGGCTTATATGCGTGGGCGGGGTATACGGAAAATATTTTACACGATCGGAGGCTTACACGATCGGAGGCTTGCTTCTTTCTCCGTTTCTTCCCCCACCCCGATCTCAGCTGTTTCCTTCTCCTCCGTTCCTTTCCTCTTCCCCAGCGTGCGCAGGCTTCTTTCTCCGTTTCTTCCCCCACCCCGATCTCAGCTGTTTCCTTCTCCTCCGTTCCTTTCCTCTTCCCCAGCGTGCGCAG
Organism: Thamnophis sirtalis; assembly: GCF_051295495.1. Lineage (NCBI taxonomy): Eukaryota > Metazoa > Chordata > Lepidosauria > Squamata > Natricidae > Thamnophis > Thamnophis sirtalis. The sequence goes on along the minus strand of NW_028261385.1, from coordinate 70,239,892 downwards.
GCTTCTTTCTCCGTTTCTTCCCCCACCCCGATCTCAGCTGTTTCCTTCTCCTCCGTTCCTTTCCTCTTCCCCAGCGTGCGCAGGCTTCTTTCTCCGTTTCTTCCCCCACCCCGATCTCAGCTGTTTCCTTCTCCTCCGTTCCTTTCCTCTTCCCCAGCGTGCGCAGGCTTCTTTCTCCGTTTCTTCCCCCACCCCGATCTCAGCTGTTTCCTTCTCCTCCGTTCCTTTCCTCTTCCCCAGCGTGCGCAGGCTTCTTTCTCCGTTTCTTCCCCCACCCCGATCTCAGCTGTTTCCTTCTCCTTCGTTCCTTTCCTCTTCCCCAGCTTGCGCAGGCTTCTTTCTCCGTTTCTTCCCCCCCCATCTCAGCTGTTTCCCTTCTCTTTTACTCGTCGTGGGTTATATGCGTGGGCGGGTTATATGCGTGGGCGGGTTATATGCGTGGGCGGGGTATACGGGAAATATTTTACATGATCCGGGAAACCCGCGGGTTATATGCGTGGGCGGGTTATTTGCGTGGGCGGGTTATATGGGTGAAAATACGGTAGTAACTCTGTTTCTTTCTTTAATGTACCTGTTGTTAACCATAACCAAGTTTGTTCACTGTCCACTTTATCTTTTATTTTTTCCAGAAATTGGCCATGCAGTGCTTTGTTCTGCCAACTCTCTATTCTTGATTTTTATCACATCTTTTCTGTATTCTTGTTTCGTCTGTTGGGCCTTCAGTAGATTTTTGTTCTTTACTTCGATTAATAGATGTTCTTGAGTGTCTTTTAAATAATCAGCCAGTGCATGTTTTTCTTCTTCAACTGTTTGCTTCACTTGTAATAATCCTCTGCCACCTGATTTTCGGGGCAGATATAGTCTATCAGTATCACCACGTGGATGTAAACTGTAGTGCATTGTCATTAGTTTCCTGGTTTTTTGGTCCAAAAGGTCCAAATCAGCTTGTGTCCAGTTAACTATACCAGCTGTGTATCTTATAACTGGTATTGCCCAGATATTTATGGCCTTGATTGTATTTCCACCATTCAATTTAATTTCAAAATTTTCCTAACTCTGTTGGTGTACTCTCGCCTGACAATAGTTTTTACTTCTCCATGCTTGATGTTATCCAACTGCAGAATGCCTAAGTATTTGTAGGCTTCATTTTCTTTGCATTTAATTAATTGGCCATTGGGCATTTCAATTCCCCCACATGCAGTGATTTTGCCCCTTTTTATGGATACAGTGGCGCATTTTTCCATGCCAAACTGCATTGAAATATCGGTGCTGAATACTCGGACTGTGTTTGTCAATGATTGGATTTCTATTTCTGACTTTCCTTAGAGTTTCAAATCATCCATATATAGTAAATGCGAAATTTTTTCAGCTTCTTTGGCTGTTTGGTAGCCTAATTTCATTTTTTTAAGATTACTGATAGTGGGATCATTGCGATGATGAAGAGAAGAGGTGAAAGTGAATCACCCTGGAAAATTCCTCGCTTGATATTAACCATTCCGTAGATCTCATTCCCTACTACCAATTCAGTTCTCCATTGTTTCATCGCCTTTTTAGTAAAGGATGTAATATTTTTGCTGACAACGCCAGTTGTTTCTAAGCATTTTATGATCCAACTATGTGGCAGTGAGTATTATTATTTACTTTATTCATTAAAAATGAAACTCAGCCAACTGAACATTCAAAAATACATTACAAATACCATTGACTGGTGCTAATAGTTGATACGGTTTGCTGCCAGTGTCCTAGATATGAACCAAATAACTTCTTAAAATATAAGATGTTCTGAGTAGCGCAGTTTTTTGCAGTTCTCCTGATTTTTTACACTTTAAAAAAACTTAAAACAGTGGCAGCAAGAAATTGCCAGGTGTGCTACCAGCTATATTGGATGCTGGGATAGCTGCTGGGATGATTGCTCCCTATTTCATTTGGCTGGTTCCTGTATTAATGACATACTTTTAACAGAACCAATGACAGGATAGAGCAGAAGCCCAGAGGAAAACATCTTTGGTGTTAGGCTTCTTCTATTATCAGACTTGACATCAACTGAAGGTACACACTACCACAGGGCTAAACAAGTGTCATGGCTGCAGTCTTAGAATGAAGTGACTGAAGTTAATGGATAAGACTTAAGTCATTGCATTCTCTGCAGTTTAAATCCACCATTGTTACTTCCTGCCTTTTCTATGGCTTACCAGGAACCTCTGGAGTATCTAGAGCAGTGTTTCTCAACCTTGGCAACTTGAAGATGTCTGGACTTCAACTCATCTTCAAGTTGCCAAGGTTGAGAAACACTGATCTAGAGGGATGGCTGCCTTGGGTTTGGCAGACAAGGGAGATCCTGGGCTCCTTCTTGCCCAACAGTTTCAAACTTTCCTCTCTCTATCTCCATATTTGAAAGCTCAACATCCTTGAGATTCAGAACAGTATGAATGCATGATACTCCATCTTCATTGCAGAAGGTTTTTTCCAGTTGGAATCAATGAGATCTATGCAGTTTCAGAACAAAATAAAATAAATGATATATTATTGTTAATTTTAATCAATTTTTTAAAATGTTATTGTTAATCTCAATTGGGTTTGTTTTTTGGATACTCTATTTAATTTTTAAAAAACTTTTGTAATATGTGTTTCTTTTAATGTTGTACGCCGCCCTGAGTCCTTGGGAGAAGGGCGGCATATAAATCAATAAACCAAACCAAACCAAACCAGAAGAATTCTTTTCTTCTTCAAGCAACAAAGTATTATCTGTGAGACAATGGAAAATTCTGTACCTCCCCTCCATCATCACTCTGCCCAAGCGTCCTCTCTTTCTCATTCTACTAAATTCCTTTCTGTCCCCACACCACTCAAAATCAGTTCATTGATCAGATAATTTGGGTTTAGGAGGTAGTACAGATTTAATCTCCTCCAATGGCCCAGATGTCCCATCCTGCAATGTGCATCCAGACTGCAGTCTAATTTCAAATCTTCCTTCCCATTTATCATTGGTAGATGTACTAGAAGCAGTAAAACAGTGTACAGGTGAATAATTTTTAAAATGTGACTGGAAGCTGCAAGTGCAAAGAAAATGGACTGATTTGTGCCACAATGTGGAACGGCCCAACTGATCGGTCATCCAGCTTCTTAAATAATTGTATAGAAGGAAATGTTTGATAGACAATAAAATCCAACTTTTGACAACAGTGGAAGGTCTTCTTCATAATATTTTGTTGGAAGACCTGGCATGGCCCAGCAGTGGAATTTCTGAATTGTTTGAAACTCCTGAAGGAAATGGGAGGCTTCTCTGATGGCTAAAGACCAGAAGATGATTAGAAAAAAAGGAAATATGTTACTCATAAGTAACCTTAAAACATAACTTTTAATCATATTTTAAAAGAAACTTAGCAAGCATAAAAGAAATGGTTGGTCATCTTTCTGTAAGTCAACGCTTCCAACAAAAGTATAATTCATAGGTAACATTTATCTCTCTAGTTGTGGGCAATAGGCTAAGGATAGCAGTTTTGCAGTAATTGAAATAGTATGAACCACAAGATGTAGATCAGGTTAAGAAATCAACACCACATTAAGGCTACAACTACAGTAATTTTATTAGGATTAGTTATAGTAATACATAATTCTTGCAAATGTGATTATGCTTTATCTCCTTTTCTAATATTTATTTTGAACTATGAGGGTATCCCTCAGAAATACTTACAGTGTACATACCTTCATTTTTTTTGGCTGAAGCAATGTTTCTCTTTTTATTGCTTTTGTAATAGCTCTTCCCTTTCCCTGTCAAGGCCAACGTTTTTACTATCTACAAATAGGCCCTGCCAAAATTATACCATGAACTGTTGGCTCCTATCACAAATCAGGTGGTTGGGCAAGCTGTTATTTCAAACAACTTATTGAATTAACAGATGGTCTCTTTAAGGTGCACATGAGAAGCCAAGGCAGGGGATAAAGTGAACAAAGTTAGAGAAGAGAACAACTGCTACCAAAATAGTATAGTATTTAGATTTTTGAGAAATGGTAGGTCCGTTATAAAGATCAAGGAAATTCTGTGTTGTGAGGTCTGTGATAGACAAATGTCATTATGTCATTAATCCAATCTAACCTGCATATACAATGTTTCTCCAGAACTATAATATTTAAGTAATTGAGTTGTTAATCTGTTGAATATCCTGTGGTTTTCAGTTGAATTAGGAAACAGATAGTAAACATTTCCTAAAATTTAATTGTAATAAAATAATTCAGTTTTAAAAAGCAATTCAATGATCAAGTACAGTGGAACCTCAGGTGCCGACCATAATTTGTTCTAGGACTTCATATGGCACCCAATTTGGTCATGATCAAAAGCAAGACTAACTGCGCATAAATGTGCACCAAAAAATGGTGTGGCAGGGGAAATCGCCAGAGCTATGTTTATTCGGCACCCGAGGATGTATTTGTGACGTGAGTGAAACATTTAGCAGATTTTTCAGTTGGGACCCAAATTGTTCATCGTCTGAGCCATTTGGGACCTGAGGTTGGTTTCAAACAGGGGTGGATTTCTGCCAGCGTTGCTGCCAGTTTAATTTGTGTACGCTGCACATGCATACACATTTAACTATAAATTGAAAAAATTACTAAAAAACATGCCGGCAACAGCAATGGCGATCAGGGAACCGGTTTGGAGGCATGGCCAGCCTGGGTCACTGCCAGTTCTGCGACCAAGGCCAAAATACCACTACTGGTTTGCCCGAACCAGTGCAAACTGGTAGCAATCCACTTATGATTTCAAATCATTAAATATTTTTTAAATTACAAACTGTTGAGACTGAAAAGTGCAGAGAAGAGCAACAAAGCAGTTTCTATATTAGTGTTAATTAGGTTAATTAATGCTGTTATATCTGGGTGGCAAAAATCTGGAAAACTCTAGATGACACTAAGAAGATAAAAAACCTCATTGTTTTAAAAATAATTTGTATTTTTGCAGCCCATATGTGATAGCCATAAGTAATATAAGCCATATCAGAAAACAAAATGCTTGTCAACTCTCTGTGTTGACATTCCATGCAGAGCGGTGGCGGAGCCGGATCTCACATTACAGTACCTGGGTTGAAATGAATGAAGCTATTGGATAACATGATTTATGACAAGCTGAAGGGAGGACAGAAACTTGGGCAAAGTTCAAAAGCAGAAAAAGAGAGCAAAAAGATGACTGCGAATAAGAAATGCCTAATGAAGAATGCCTAATGAAGCTGTTAATAAATCACTGCTTTTTGTATTACAACATTGCATCACTTATTATGAAGCAGGCATCGTTAGGGTACTTTACAGACAGCCATCTTTTGCTTTTAAATATCGGGGGTGCCGAGGGGGAACTCAGAAGACCATGGCAAAAGGCCAGCTATCTGAACAGAGCTGGAGAGCAGCCGTCAGACATCAAAGCCGAGATGAGCGAAGCAAGAGGAGATAAGTAATCAACCCCTAAAAACAGCTAAAGCTGAGCCCCCACTCCACCCCTATGCCCAGAAAAAGGGAAAGGTCCTAAGTGAGCTGGGAATAGTGGAGGGGATGCTGCACTGAAATCAAGCCAGGCCCCCAAAGCCCCAAATGGAGCCCTTGGGAAGTTCCATAGAGCAACGGAGGGAGGAATTTGACTGGCTCATCCTCCGGAAAGAAAGGCCATTATGCATGCCAAAAGAGAGGGGAAGAGCAGTGGATCCTCTTGAGGTGACGAGAACCACATGGGAACGCAGCCCCACTTCTCCACCCATTAGAAGGAAGATGAAGCCAGTGTCTCTCCCACGTAGCAGGCAGGCTGCCCAGGGCAGACAATCTCCACCCTCCCTCTGAACTAGAACTGAGGAGTATCTTTAGACATATCAAATACAAGCACACAGAGGCCAACAAGAGGAAGGAAGGGCACTGTTGATTGAACCGCACCGATTCAAAAGAAAGTTTGATGGGAACTCAGACCAGTTAGCCCTATTCCTTGACTCAGCTGAGGCCCACCTGGAATGCTATGGACACCTCTACTCATCCTTCAGAGCCATAGTGAATACTATCACAGAGGGACTAGAGGGGATGGCTAGCAGCCCTCCACAAGAGGAGAGCCCCCCAACTGCAAGGCGTAGATGACTCCCTACGACTGCTAGAGGCCAGATTTGAGGAGGTAGAGGAGGACCTATATGCGGAAGATGAGCTCAACAACCTAAAGCAAAGGGGCTGCCCCATCAAAGAGCACATCCGCGAATTTAGGAGAGTCATTGGAAGGCTACCTTTACCAAAGCATTGTTAATGTATTTTTTCAGAACAAGTCTGGACCAGCAGATTGCCCAAGTAACTGCCTACCGCGACATCCCAAACTGACTCTCTGAGTGGTTACGGGTAGCAATAAAAGTCAACAGCGGGCTGCATGCCAATGACATGAGAAAGCAACCAGACACAAAAGAGAGAGGTCAACCTGACCTGAAACTATCCAGCCAACAGGGCACCACAGCGGACCCTAAGACCAGCCCTCACTCAAAGTCCACTGAAATACTACAGATGCAAGGGGATGGGCCATATGGAATCCGTGTGCATGACCCCAACCCCAAGACGAAGGCCAGAGCTACTACCAAGGGCACAACGAGAATACGGCCATAAATGGGCTAACCACGCATCCCGGAAGGCTTTCCAGGCCGCAGAAGTCCCTCCCCAACCAAATGAAGGGGGGAATCCAAGGCAACAATGACCAGTCACCAGAATCCTACGACAGTGACAACAAGGGCGAAAACGACCCAATGGTGAGAGGACCAATTCGCCCTTTCCTTTTTCCAATACACCTCACAGCCCCAAAGACAGGAAGCCAGGGGGATTTTCAAGCCCTAATAGACTCAGGCTGCACTAGATGCTTGATCAACCTGACCACAATCCTGAAACTGTGGATCAGAGCAAAAAGACTGGCCTACCCAATCTGGTTCGAACAGGTCGATGGCTCCCTAATGGGGGGACCTTATGCCACCCACCTGTCCGAACCAGTGAGACTAGAGCTAGTGGATCACTGGGAAATAAATCGATTCATAATAACCCCCAAAATGACAGATCCAGTCATACTGGGACTCTCCTGGCTAGACAAGTGGGGACCAACCATTTGGTGGCAAGGGGGTACCCGCAGGCTTAGGATAGAAAAGGGGCCCCAACCCCTTTTCCACCAGCAAGCAGAAACACCACCCATGTAGGGAACCCCCCAAAAGAGCACACCAGAACATCTGGGAGCCACGTCTGATGAAATCCTAGAGACCGAACAGATCCCAGGGGAATATCAGGACCTCGCAGAAGTATTCAGCGAGACAGAATGCAACATTCTGCCCTCCCCCACCCTGAGGCAGATTGTGCCATCGAAATCATCCTCAGGGCAAAACTACCCAAACCCAAGCTGTACACCATGACGCCCCAGGAAGTGCAAGAAATGCACAAATACATAGACAAAAACCTAGCACGAGGGTTCATCGAGCCAGCCAAGCCACGGGTTGCAGCGCCAGTCTTCTTCAAAGAGAAAAAAGACAGAACTATGAGACTGTGTGTGGACTTTTGAGGGATAAATGCTGTGTGTGTACACAATATATCCCAGTCCCCCTCATGAAAGATATGCTATCTCACTTGGCCAAGGGAAAAGTCTTCACCAAATTAGACCTCAGAGAGGCATACTACCGAATATGGATTAGGGAAGGAGATGAGTGGAAAACAGCGTTCAACTGCCCCCTAGGGAGCTTCCAATTCAAAGTGATGCCTGTCGGACTACAGGGAGCCCCAGCAGTGTTCATGCAGTTAATAAACAAGGTGCTACAAGAGGGTCCTCGTCTACCTGTATGACATCCTCATCTACACTGAGACCATGGACAACCACATACCCCCCGTCTGCCAAGTACTGGAAAAACTTCTGGCAGCCAACCTGTACGTAAGCTATCAAAATGTGAATTGCACTGTGAGCGACTAGAATACTTAGAATACCGAGTGTCAAATGAGGGAATAGAGATGGACCCAGCCAAAGTGCAAGCCGTCCTAAGCTGGCAACCCCCTCGCACCTGCAGACAGCTAAAAGCTTCCTAGGGTTCACGAACTTCTATAGGTAATTCATCCCCTCCTTTGCGAAGGAACAAAACCTCACCCGGGACAACCTCTACAGTGGGACCTAAGCTGCCAAAAGGCATTCGAGACACTAAAAGAAATGTTTGCAAAGGAACCAGTGCTGAAGCATCCTGACCTCGAGCAACCCTTCATGATCCAAGCAGATGCCAGCAAAATGGCAGTGGGAGCGGTGCTACTCCAAAGAAACAACCAAGGAAACCTACAACCCTGTGCCTACACCTCTCGCAAGCTCACAGACACAGAGAGATGATGGGCCGCAAGGGGAAAAGAGGTTTTCGCAGTGAGATGGGCACTGCTAACCTGGAGACATCTATTGGAAGGGGGGCAGAAACCGTTCGAAGTCTGGACTGACCATAACAATCTGGGGGCTCTTAGGACCCCACGGAAACCCAAACAAGTCCGATGGGCTCAATATTTCAACTGCTTCAACTTCATACTAAAACACATTCCATGGCAGAGAAATTTTCTAGCTGATGCCCTCTCCTGCATGCCCCAGTACAAATGCGAATGGGAGCAGGTGGTGGACGGCATCATTCCCACTACCCAAATAGCTGCCCAAGTGACCACCAGACGACAACCCTGTGACCGGCATGACCAACCAGCAGGCGACCTAACCACGAGACTCAAAACTGAACTGCTAGCAGACCCTTGGTTCCAAAACAACCAACAAATCTTGACAAAAAGAGATAACCTTGCATGGAAGGGGATGAAACTCTATGTCCTGGAATCCCTATGCATCCTAATTCTCCAGAGGAGCCACGATGCCAAACCGGCAGGCCACTTTGTATTCCTAAAGACATTACACTTAGCCCGGAGGCAGTTCTGGTAGCCCAAAATAAAGAAAGATGTGAACAGTTACGTGAAAAGTTTCACCATCTGTGCCACAATGAAGAGGCGACCAGGAAAAACCCCTGGATTGCTGCAGTCAGTAGCACAGCCAATGAGGCCGTGGGGGGAGATTGCAATGGATTTTATAGTAGAGTTGCCGAAAAGTGGGGGAAACATGGTGATTTGTACTGTAATAGACCTGTTCTCCAAACAGGTGCACTTCATACCCTGCAGCGGACTACCCTCAGCTCACAAGATGGCTAAACTGTTCCTGAAGCACATCTACTGCCTGCATGGAGTACCTCGAAGAATTATCTCAGGCAGAGGGGTCCAGTTCACGGCTAAGTTCTGGAGGGAGTTCCTGCGGTCCATTGGGTCATCCCAGGGCCTTAGCTCGGCTTTTCACCCAAGCACCAATGGGAAGGGGCAGAGAGACTGAATGCTATGGTAGAGCAGTACCTGAGATGCTACGTGAACTATCAGCAGTCCAATT